>NW_017672633.1:37194-76183 GCF_001879085.1 Nicotiana attenuata
AGTTACGAGAAAGTTATAGATGTACTTTAATACATGTAATACTCAAAAGCTTGTTCAAGTTCATGAATAAAAACTTGTCAAAGTTGTGGCATACAAAACATGTGTATTCCTATATCTTTCATCGTATTATAACACCATTATGAAGTTGAGACGTCTTCTTCATTAAGTGTCGATATATATAAAAGGGCCCTCTTTTATAAACCTCATGTTAATAAGTCATGAGAAGAATCATAAAGCATTTTCAAAGTTTAAAAATGCTAAATTATTCTATAAGTCCTAAATAGATAAGAAAAAGGCAAGAATAGAACATATTGAAGTACCAAGAAAACTTCTTGCAAAATGTTTTTACAAGTGCCCCATTATGATAACTGGGGACTTAACCAAAAAAAAAATCCCTTAAAAAGGTCAAGGGATAAAACCACCAATTATTAAAAAAAACACAAAGGAGTAAAATATTCAACTTGTCACTAAAGGGGTTGGAACTTCTGAAGTTGCAATGTCAACTTCACTTTCAGGAGCAGCTGTAGGCACGGTAGCAATTTCTGAGGAAGTAGCGGCAGTTGGGCTTGAAGTGTTTAAGTCACCGAGGGAAGCAAGAGTCACGGGAGCTTCAGCTTCCACGGACTGTATAAGTGAAGTTTCACCCTCGGGAGCTGGAATTATAACATTTTCAACTTCAACAGAAGCGGCTCCTTCATTTAAAGGTTCCTCAGCCACGGGAGTTTCATCTGCTGGAGAAGGAAAGTCAAGTGGTTGTTGAGTCAGTTCAATGGTTCTCAAAACCTTAGCCAATTCCGATTCTAAATCAAAGTTTTCTTGACTGGCTTCAGTTAAGGCATCACGGCGGGAGTTTAAAAAGGCCCAGCTCACCTCTGTGTTAAAATTCTCCTCAAGAAGCTCATAGTCCTTTTCCCACGAGGCAAGATCATTTTTTAACATTTGATTTTCAGCCAAAGTGGAATCAAGGGTAGCTTCAAGGGAAGCACGAGAATTCTCTAAGGCACGAACCTTATCAGAGAAAATTTGCAAGTCAGCCTGAGCCTGAGACAAGTTTTGAACTAGCTCTCCCGCGTACTCCTCTTTTTTGCTCAACAATACCTTCAGCTCTCTGATTTCTTCACTTGATTTAGATAACTGTTCTGAAAAAGAAGACTCGAGACGCTCTCTTTCTTTCTCAGCTTGACTCGAAGAAGCTTTTACAATCGCAAGCTCTGAAGTTAATGCCCTCACCTGCTGTTCCAGGTTATTCTTACTCTCTTGTAAATCCTCTATTGTTATTTGGGCACTATCAAATTGGCTCTTCCAGTTAGCTACTTCCAACTGAGAGTCACGGGCTTCCTTCTCTGAATCAAGAACAGCCTTTTCAGAGTCACGTGCCACCTTCTCTAGTAAGGAAATTCTGTTCATCAACTCTGTACCGATAAGGTTGGCCTGAAAACGTTAAGGAAAGAAAAATTAGAATTCCGGAAAAATTCTGGTAAAAGTAAAGAAAGAAGGGTCATACCTTCAAAGTGGAATGAACTATGTCGTTCATCAGAGTCAGGCAACTGTGACTGTCCATTTTCTTTTTCTCAATATCCCCAATTAAGGGTTCAAGCCAAACATCTGCTCCGCCAGACTTCCTTAAAAGACTGCTATTAGCAGGAACCTCAAGTGTTACACTCCTCATAGCTATGCTTTTACTACTAGAACCCTCTTCTACATAATGAGTAGAAGAAGGGGGAACTATAGAAGGAGGAACGGTAGAAGAGGTGAAAATAGTACTAGTCGAAGGAGTCGAAGCAGGTAAGGGAGCAGAAATTGACAAAGTTGGTAAGAAAACACTTGAGGTTGGAGGAGGAACAGAAAGAACAGAAACGGAAGATGAGAGAGGGACTTCATCTAAAACCGGACCTAATCTACCACTTTCGAAGCCCTCAATAAAGAGGCGATGAGTGGATTCAGGGGTGTCCCTTGGAATGGTCTCTTCATCAGAGGTAATGGTGACGAGATCGGAGATACGAGCAGGAGAGATCTCAGTTTCATCCTCAAAAACACTGCGCCTCCTAGTTCTAAGACGAGCTGTCAAAGAGGTATCATCGTCTTCATCGACGTCAGAATCCTCTTCAACCACTTTCCTCTTTGACAGCGTGGCTTCTGTTCTTTCCAAAGCAAGAGGAGTACTGGAAGAAGCTCGCATGGTGATGGCTACTTCAGCCGACATCCCTCGAATAGCAAATCCTGACAATAAGAAGGATAAAAAGTTAAAAGAGGGAAAAAGAATTTAACACGTGAAAAGCAAAGAGGAATGTATACCGTGAGTTTTCACTTTCCAACCATGTTTGGTTGAAATATATTTCCAAGTTCGTGCCTCCATAGGCACGGCCTTCAAGACAGCATCTACCCAACTACGGAAAAAAGCAAATACGGCAAGGAAGAAAATACTTACGTGCAAAGTTCCATTTCTCAGGAAAAGGAATATTTGATTCACCCACCAAATCAATTGTGGGAACAGCAACAAACCGGGTGTACCAGCCACGGTCGTTAGTATCTTCAGGGTTAACCAAAACCCTCTTACTTCTTGCAGTTAAGGTAAAAACACCATTGCGGAATAGTTTGGGGTGATAAAGATGAATTAAATGAGGAAAAGTAAAGTCAACAGTAGCTTTGGTTGACATATACCTCAAACAAGCTACTGCTCTCCATACGAGAGGACCAACTTGAGCCAGACAAATTTTGAAAAAACGACAGAAGTCAAGAATGACAGGGTCAATAGCAGGAATAAATCCCAAAGTAAAGGGATAAGTGTAAACGAAAGAAAAACCAACCCTATAAGAAGATATTCTTTGGTGTGGAGTAGGAATAACTATTTGGGTGTCACCTCTCCAACGGCAATCTCTTCGAACAATCTGAATTAAAGGTTCAGTAATTAAAGAGGGATATTTATCAGCTCTTTCTAATTTAATCACTTGGTCACGAAGGGATTCTTTGTCATGTTCGAAGGATAAATCCGTTGGCACAATTTCTTCAACCAGAGGCTCTTGGTTAGACTCAGAAGTTTCTTTGCCTTTAGAAGAAGACTTGTTAGAAAGAGAGCCTCTAGAGATATTGCCGGAACTAGAAGAAGGAATGATGGAACCAGAGGTACCACCACGAACCGACCCTGTACCACGAAGCACACCTCCTCTACCTCTTCTATATCTAGTAGGAGCATTGGGAAAACTATCAAGAATTGGACTCTTTTAGGGTTAGGATTCGAAGACGACATAGTGAGAGGGTATGAATTGAAGAAGAAGTGAACAAGAGTTAATAGCAAGAAATTTGGTAAAAAGCTTGTGAGGAAGAAGATAAAGGAAAAAGGGGGCAAGTTTATATATAAACTCAACCGGCGGTAATTAAAAAGTGTAATGATGGAAAGCCTATAATAAAGGCAACTATCACTTCGTGAATAGTGGAGTTAAAAAAAAAGCCTTAGAAAAAGGCTGCAAAATCGCAGAACTAATGAGAAGACGACACGTATATGGTGCATTAAATAGAAGAGACAACTGAAGCGTTAGTACTGTCATAACATTGATTATGGCAAAAATTCCCTTTTTAATGAAGATCCACTTCCCAAATATTTAATTGATAAATAAATGGAAAGTGGGGGGACTATCTGTATTGGGAAAAAACTGAATTTAAATATTGAAGATGACGTGTCATGACACGTGGACCGGTCAAATAGTCAAAGCATGGTAATTAGTTAGAAGGCACGAGCAACAATAGATGCGGGAGAGAAGATATTTAAAGGCACGAGCTATACTCGTACCTGTTCGAGTCATTTAAAGCTCGAAGATCAGAAGGAATTCAAGACATGAATCTGATAGCGTAAAAGAGTCCAAATTCAACATTAAATGCCAAATACGTTAGGGAATTTGTATTTAACAAGAATGATTGAGTAACATTTCTTTTAATGTCATTTATTGCTCATAATTGCCTCATTAAGACAAAGGCATTATACTTTCTCTTAGAATTAACTATAAAAGGAGAAAGTCACAACATCTGTGGGACACGAAATATCATTGAGATTACATTAAAATACAAACTTATTTACTGCTTTATTATTCTCCTAAATTCTTTATTCTTTTCGTCTCCTGATTATCAGTAACCCGATTTTTTCTCTTAATTTCTAGTTTTAACTGAAATTCTATTTTTTGGTTAAACAACCTCGAGACGAACTAAGAGCAATAAAGTAAGAACAATAAATGTAAAGAACAATTCTGATGAACAGTAAGAGAGAAAAGTAGGATAGTATATTCTTGCCAATGATGAGAGATCTTACAAATGATTGGGGTCCCCTTTATATAATAGGGGAATCCTAAAGAAGGTATATTTCTATTTACTGTAAGGAATATTCTTAATACAGTTGTCAAACCGCCTAGTACAGAATCGTACAATCCTATTGCGGGATTTGCGCCATGATCTAGGGGACGTGGCAGGAATCTAGCTTAAAATGTTACAAATTCATAGCGGTACTATTTCGGGGTCGAGCATACTTGGCCTCGGTATGCATCGTGCTCTTTCCTCGATCTTGGGTCTGGTCCCTCGAACTTGAACTTGATCTCTCATGAACTCGGGCTTTGGGCGATCTCTCGAGCCTACAGATCGAAGACATACGATCTCGATCGTATACAATAATGTTTTTGGATTTCTGATTACATTGTATAAACATTAATGCAGATGTTAGAGAAAGACAACCATGTTAGGTGTTCGCCTTAATTTTCTTATCATATTTGATTTTCTTATTCTTTGAAGGAACGACAACATATTTACCAAAATTGAGGTTTTCTATTCCTAGAAGAAAATTATAAATATTCCATATTTGGCTAGTCCATTTTCTTGGAGGAAAAGGGTTGGACTTCTATAAATTAAGGATCCTTTCTTCTCATTCAGTAGCATCAATGTAGTCATAAGGGGGAGAATCTTGTTTAGGGGAAGATTTCGGTACAAATGTAAGCATGTCACTAGTGTTTGCCTCGTTATTAGTTTGTTCTCTCCATATTTTTGTACTCTCTTTTATATAATAGATTGCTCATCTCCTCTCGTGGACATAGTTCAATTGACCGAACCACATTAAATGTTTGTGTCTCTTTTGGTATATTTCTCTTTTGCTATATGATTTATCGTTGTTCAAGATTTATTTTTGTGTACGGGTAAAATCGGAGGCAGAGTTTTCCCCAATTTCCCGATGAGGAAACAAAGGGGAAGCACGGATCGACATGATTATAATCGAGGCCCAACGACCCCTCATATCGAAACTCGGAACGAATGAACGATGTATCTGGGATCGGGCACGGTGAATTAACGGACCCAGACCAAGTATAGTTTCTGGACCTCAGGAAACGCGGAGAACGGTTATGCATGACGAGTAGGGGGCGCAATGTTCGCCCTCAACCGGATATTACGGCGTGAATCCCGTCTGATATCAACTGCGGATAAACATTTACTGGAAAAAAAATATTTTTACCTTATTTAGACTTGTTCTAGGACTGAATTTTCCTACTACATAAAGGGGAAGGTTTCTTTTATTTTAACACATTGTGACACGCAAATCAAAATAATAAAAGATTATTTTTGTCTTCTAGCTATTGTTCAAAGTGTTCTTCATTTGTTCTCTCCTTTATTCGCGACCGAACTTGTATCTAGGGTCTGATCGAGGACAAATTCTGATGTTATGCCTAAGATCAGGCTTGATCATCACATTGATTGGTTTGATCATTTATTTTATCTTTAACTTATTTACATGTTGTTCTCAATCATTCGTATTGAAATAAATCACATATTCTTTAAACCGCATGCAAATTTAATTGTTACTAATTTTTTTAGGGTAAATATTTTGGCGCCCACCGTGGGGATAAGGATAATAGTGGTGATTTAATACGAATCTCCATAACACACTCTATTTTATGCTTGTTCTTTGAAGATTGATTCCAGGTTAGCCTAAGGATGTCAAATTCTCAGTCTTCTCACTTGAATGTTGACGTTGAGTCAAGCTATCATTGTGAGAATAATAACGTAATGCCTAGAAATGATGGGCCTCATGTCGATCCCAATGATGTCCCAGTCGCCGACCCGGTTTATGCTAACTCGCAGGTGGCCATCCACATCAATCTACCAACTGATCCCGAAAATAGCATTCGCGGAGGACTACGACCAGCGGCACGAGATGCACCTGAAGGTGAACGTGATGGGGTGAGCGTGCGGTTGATTTTTGAAATGTTGTAGGCTTAGCAAGCGGCGATAACACAGTTGTAGAACCAATGCCACGCCCCTAACACGGTCAAACCCGATCAATCTCGGGAAAATACTCGTAGGAATGAACAAGTTGTCGTAGAACCGGGTGAATTCAGGCCCGGAGAAACTTCCGAGGTGATGAAGATGCTTGAAGAATTGACAAAACGGGTGGCTTCAGGCGAGAAAAAGATTGAGGCCAACGATAGGAAGGTGGAGACATACAACTCCAGGGTCGATCAGATCCTGGGAGCGCCTCCGATATTGAAGGGACGAGACTCCAAAAAGTTTATTCAGAAGCCTTTCGCCCCGAGCACGGCACCAAAGCTGATCCCGAAGAGGTTTCGAATGCCCGACGTTCCCAAGTATAATGGAATCACGGATCCAAATGAGCATGTAACCTCCTATACATGCGCGATCAAAGGGAATGACTTGGAAGACGACGAAATCGAGTCGGTGTTGCTGGAAAAAATTGGGGAAACCTTGTCCAGGGGAGCAATGATATGGTATCACAACTTGCCTCTGAATTCTATCGACTCGTTTGCTATGCTTGTAGATGCTTTCACGAAGGCCCTGCTGGAGCCATCAAGGTCGAGATCAAGAAGTCAGACCTTTTCAAGGTCAAACATAGGGATAACGAGATGCTCAGGGAGTTCGTGTCGAGGTTCCAGATGGAACAGATAGATCTTCCACCAGTTGTGGATGATTAGGCCGTTCAGGCATTTACTCAAGGGCTCAACCCCCAAAGTTTCGTGGCCTCCCAACAACTAAAGAAAAACTTGGTGGAGTACCCAGCGGTCACCTGGGCTGATGTCCACAATATATACCAATCGAAGATCAGGGTCGAAGACGACCGACTCGGGGCCCTTTGGGATTCGTTTACCCCATCAGTACCGATGATAGTCCAAGAGAACCATTGATCAGGAGCCAAGGCCGGTCTGAGATAGATATCAACCATACAACGCGGATCGGAGGGGAAGAGGATCCGGGCACCACCCGACAAGGAACGAGAAGAGAAATGATCGAGGACCGAACGACCAGGGCCTGATAAGGAAGAGCGGGTTTGATAGGTCGCTCAGGAATAGGGAGGTACCAAGATTATCGGAGTATAATTTCAACATAGATGCTGCAAGCATAGTGTTAGCCACACGGCGCATCAAAGAGACTAAGTGGCCCCGACCCAGTCCGACCCTGCCCAAAGAGATCCTAATTTGATGTGTAAGTACCACGGTACTCACGATCATAGGATCGAAGATTGCCGACAGTTAAGAGAAGAAGTTTCTCGATTGTTCAACAATGGGCACCTTCGAGAATTCCTAAGCGAGCGAGCAAAAAACCACTTTAGAAACAGGGACGCCAACAAACAGGTCAAATAGGAGGAGCCTCACAACGTAATCAAAATGATCATTGAAGGAGTTGATGTCCCCCAAGGGCTGATGATAAAATGCACCAAAGTTTCTATCACGAGAGAAAAACTCACCTGGGATTACGTTTCGGAAGGAGCTATCTCGTTCAGCGACGAAGATGCTGAGGGCATTGTACAGCCTTACAACGATGCACATGTAATATTTGTACTTGTCAATAAATCTCGGGTTAAACGTATGTTGATTGATCCAGGTAGCCCGGCCAACATCATCAGATCGAGGGTCGTAGAGCAACTTGGGTTGCATGATCAAATCGTACCGGCGGTCTGGGTATTGAATGGATTCAACATGGCATGCTGTCACGACCCCAATTTCCCTCCGTAGGATGTCGTGATGTCACCTAGTCTCTAAGACTAGGTAAGCCTAACAAACATGCGGAAATAACTGAAATATCAGATAAACTCTTAAATACTCAATAATTATATAAAATAAACTCCGCTTCTCAGCATATACAATTTCCCTAAAACTTGGTGATATCGAGTCACAAGTTTTACTACAATATCATAGTCATCCCTAAACAACTGTCCTAGTAGAAGAAGGAAAATATAAAAGCAAATAAAGGGTGACTCCGAGGCCTGCGGATGCGGGCAGGTGTACCTTGAAGTCTCCGAGTACGAACTCAACTACTGATGCCTGGACTGGTAGGAGGTACCTGGGTCTGTACAAAAAGATGTGCAGAAGTGTAGCATGAGTACACCATAATAATACCTAGTAAATGCCAAGCCTAACCTCGGTAGAGTAGTGACGAGGTCAAGGCCCTACTGGAATAAAATAAGAAAAACTGAACAAGTGTGTGGCAGTGTATTAATGATAGTAATGAAATTGAAACAACAAATAGCATATCAAGGTTAGCTACACGGAACTAAAGCAAATAATACAACACGGAGAAAAACAAGGAGTGATATGCTAAGGAAACAAAACAACCAAAGTCAAGTGCAACAATAAGGAAATACCAACAAGAGTCACTACCGAGTTACCGCCTCGTAGTCTCAAGTCACAAGAATAATTCACAATCTTTCCTTATATCACCGTGGCAGCCATGAATTTAGTTTTGAAAATCATTATACCGAAATAGCATCCCGCGTTTTAGCCCACCTTATCACCCCGCATAACTTCTAGTAGTTCCCCTACTAGCCACGTGTATCAAGCCCACCTTATCTAACTGCATGTATTTCAAGCCGAAAACCTTATACCACCGCATGCGTATAACATCACAATGTATCACAAGTTGCACCTCAAGTGCCCAATATCACAACTTGCCAAAGAAATCAACAATAATAGTGTTTTCACAATAAAGAGCCAATGGCTCAACCAAAATGTATACAGGAGTCTCAACAATATAAATTGGAAGTGAATAACTCAACAGAATAGTATTTCACAACTTAACACTTTTCCTCAATGTAAATCATGACTTTTATTTATAACTCAATGCTTGTTTCAACAATAAGATATTCCAAGAATAAAAACTTCAAGTAAATAACTCAACGGTTATATAATGATTACGGAATAAGGGAAACAAAAACTTCAACTAAACATGTAGAGTAATTAACAAGTAAGAGATAAGACAAGTAGAGCATGTGAAAATAGACGAGAAATGATGGCTATAACATGTTAAGATAACTCAATTAAGGCATGAAAGGAATCTACAGAGCGAAAACCGGTAATTTCCATATGTAGCCTGTGCACACACTCGTCACATTGTGTACACGGCTTTCACATATCACAGTTATCACAAACAGCACCAATCCTAAGGGGTAATTCCCCCACACAAGGTTAGGCAACACACTTACCTCAAATCACGCTAACTCAATCCACTAGTAGGTCGTTCCCTCGATCATCCAACTCTGAACGGCTCGAATCTAGCCAAAATAACTTTATACTATAAATATAAACTATAGGAAACTAGTTCGACAATAAAATTATGATCTTTCCAAAGAAATAAAAAGTCAACTCAAAATGTCAACCCCGGCCCACATCTTGGAACCCGACCAAAATTATAAAATCCGAACACCCATTCGATAACGAGTCCAACCATACAAGAATTACTCAAATCCGATCTCAATTCGCCTTTCAAATCCCCAAATTTTAGCCTAAGAAGTTTTCACAAATTTTCCCCAATTTTCCAATTCAAATCACTAATTAAATGATGAAATTAACATTAGATTCATGAAATATAGACCAATCTGGGTTAGAATCACTTACCCCAATGATTTTCATGAAAAACCCTCGAAAAATCGCCTCACACCGAGCTCTCTAAGTCCAAAAATAAGTTATGAAATCAAACCCCCGACTTAGGCCATTTTCTGCCCAGGGAATTCGCACCTGCGAACCCAAAGTCGCATCTGCGGCTCTGCACCTGCGGAATTTTCATCGTAGGTGCGTTCATAACATAGACCAGCAACCTCCGCTTCTACGAGAAACAAGCCGCATCTGCGCACGTGCACCTGCGGAGAAAGATTCGCACCTGCGACCAAGCCTGCTCATGCGCTTCCTTCCATCACAGAAGCGACTTTGCTTCTGTGGAGACCTTCTCGCTTCTGCGATCCCAGCATCCACCACTCACGTCCGCACCTACGCTTCTAAGGCCGCATCTGTAGCGTCGCACCTGCGTCCACAACCATCACAGGTGCGACCACACCAGAAGCAGCAGTACCACAAGTCCAAACTTATTTCGGATTCGATCCGGATCACACCCGAAGCTCCGGGGACCCCGTTCGAATATATAAACAAGTTCCAAAACACATAACGGACCTACTCGAGGACAAAAATCACATCAAACAACATGGATTCTACGAATCGCAATCCAATTCAAGCCTATGAAACTATGAACTTTCGAAATTCCAAAACCAATGCCGATTCATACCGAAACAACTCTGATTGATCCCAATTTTTGCACACAAATCCGACCCCGATATCAATAAAGTCAACCCCCGATCCAACCTTCCAAACCTTCAACTTTCTAACTTTGCCAATTCACGCTGAAACGACCTACGGACCTCTAAATCAACAGCCAAACACGCTCCTGAGACCAAAATCACCATACGGAGCTATTGGAACCATCAAAACTCCATTTCGGAGTCATCTACACAAAAGTCAAACTACGGTCAACTCTTTTAACTTAAAGCTCAGACTTAGGGACTATATGTCCTATTTCACTCCGAAACTCCCCCAAAACCAAAACCAAACACCCTGTCAAGTCCCGCAACCACAATATAACATAGAGGTGGCAATAAATAGGGGATCGGGACTAAAATACTCAAAACGATCGGCCGGGTCATTACACGTGCGAGACCACGAAAGGTGAGATAACTTTACCAGTAAACACTGTCGGGACCACACAAGAAACAAAGTTCTACGTCGAAGGGGATATGAGGTAAGACGCCTTATTTGGAAGACCGTGGGTTCACAACATGAGAGCAGTGCCTTCGACCTTACACCAGGCGTTGAAATTTCCCACTCCGCGAGGATTCAAAATGGTCTACGGAGAACAACCGGCCACAAGGGAAATGTTCGTTGTCGATGAAGTAATTTCGGTGCCCGCAATTTCGACATCAAAAAGTATGGAACCAAACAATAAAGAAGAAACTAAATATCAATTAATGATAGCGGCCTCAGCTGACCCAAAAAAATAGAAGGAGCACAGAGCGGATGATGAGGATGATTACAGCGTCCCGAGATCATTCATAGCACCTGATATCCCTACGCCACCAAATTGACGATCGAGGAGTTTGATCAAGTTATATTAATCGAGCATCTACCAGATCAAAAGGTATACCTGGGCACGGGCTTAAACCCCGAGCTCAGGAAAAAATTATTGATTTTCTTAAAGCTTACGCCGATTGTTTTGCCTGGTCCCATCTAGACATGACAGGGATCCCACCGGAGGTAACCACTCATAAATTGAGCTTAGATCCAAAGTTCCATCCGGTTAAGCAGAAGAGAAGGCCACAGTGCGGGATCAAACATGCATTCATCAAGAACGAGGTATCCAAACTTCCAAAAATAGGTTCCTTCCGAGAAGTTAAATACCCAGATTGGTTAGCTAACGTAGTGGTAGTGCCTAAAAATGAAACAGAGGATGTATGCAGATTATAAGGATCTGAATAAGGTGTGTCCAAAGGATTCCTTCCTTCTACCTAACATCGATCGAATGATCGACGCAACGGTCGAACACGAGATACTCAATTTTCTCAACGCCTATTCCGGGTACAACCAAATTCGGATGGACCCAGACGATCAAGAAAAGACTTCTTTCATAACCAAATTCGCTACATACTGCTATAATGTAATGTCGTTCGGATTAAAGAACGCTAGTGCCACATACCAACGCCTAGTCAATTGGATGTTCGAAGAACAAATACAAAAATCAATGAAAGTTTATATTGACGATATGTTGGTCAAGTCCCTGCGAGTAGAGGACCATTTGAAATATTTACAGGAATCCTTCGACAGATTGAGAAAGTACAACATGAAGCTAAACCCGGAGAAGTGTGCATTTTGGGTCTGCTCGGGCAAGTTTCTCGGATTCATGGTATCTAATCGGGGAATAGAGATCAACCCCGACAAAATAAAGGCCTAGAGGACATCACCGTAGTCGACAATGTCAAGGCAGTACAAAGACTGACCCGACGGATAGCCGTGTTGGGCCGGTTCATCTCGAGGTCGTCAGATAAGAGTCATCTGCTTCTCACTATTGAAAAAGAAGAACAACTACTCTTGGACTCCGGAATACCAGCTTTGGAAGAACTCAAGCGATACCTATCGAGCCCACCTTTGCTGCACACTCTGAAGGTAGTCGAACATCTATACCTCTACTTGGCGGTTTCCAAGATGGTGGTAAGTGGTGTCCTAGCCCGGGAAGAAGAAGGTACACAATTTCCTATCTATTATAGTAGAACCCTAGGCGATGCCGAAACAAGGTATCCTCACCTAGAAAAATTAGCGCTTGATAATAGGCGAAATCTAGGTGATTTAGCTATTGTTTTTGCTTCTGCTTGATTATATTCCAGCGTAATAATATGGTTAATTGATGAAAAATAGGCTCTAATTGTGATTTGTATACATTGCAGGATGAGGAGCTTATATGATGCTTTCAAGAGACTATTGGAATGATTTATGAGCAAGAACTACCCCTCGGAGCTGAGTGTGCGCAATAACGAGACAAAGAATGGAAGAAATCATGGCCCAGATGCGCGAGCAGACGCGCAAGTTAGCGCAGTAGTTCGCGCGCGTTAAGGGCTGAGGCAGAATTACGCGCGAAGTGACGCGCGAGCTCGCGCGAGGCCGATCCGGAAAAGAGTTATTTAGGGGTAAAATTGGAAATCTGGAGAGAAACCCACTTAACCTATATAAAGTCAAGCTCGCCCAAGGTTAAATTATCAAGGTTTTCATAGGGTAAAACTTACTTTTGAGAGTACTTTGGCAAGAGAAACAAGTGTGAGAGATCACCCAAAACATCATTATTCTTATTCTCTTTTATTTTTCTTGCAATCTTCGACTATGAATCTTCTAGTAGTTTATTCCTCCATTGTTATGAGTAGCTAAATACCTTAATCTAAGGTTTTGGTGGAACCCGTTGGGGATGACTTGGTTGTTTTATTAATATAGTTGGATTTGGTTGTTAATCTCTATTTGTTCATCTATATTTTGATTGTGGTTAGTTGAAAGGGCCCTCAATTATCCGTTCCTATTTATTATGTATCTACTTAAGAGAGAGTGCATATTTAGGTGATTGTATGAACAACATCACTCCCGGAGTATAGACGAGAGTCATAACCGAGGGTTTAGAGGTTGGATTAGAGATAACGATACCTCGGGTGCAATCTAAGTGAACCATATTGTGAATCTAGCTAGCGTAGCTTGAGAGGGTGCGTCTAGTAAATTATCATAATTGCTTGAGAAAGATTTATGATAGCTGGAGCGTTCATGATTGATAGAGACAACTAATTCATAGTTATAAGACATATACAACCAAGGAAATTACCAACGGGGGAAACCATTGCTTTAGACCTTATTCCAACTGTTTACACATCAAGCATAGTTAATTTCCAGTTGTTACTTATTTTCAGTCTTTAGTTGTTAGAAAAATCAACCATTATGAATCAAAAAGTTTGGGGAAACAGATTGTGTGAATTTAGTAAATCTGACAATAGTAACTGATAGGTTAATTCTCTGTGGTTCGACTCTGGGCATAAATACTCACATTATATTTGCAACGCCCGCGTAGTCTTTTGCGAGACTCAGTTGAGCGTGATCAGCGCTCGCCTTACTAAGCGCTTCTAGTAAATTAAAAATGTACTTACAATGCCACCTCATTTGTGTCGTGACCTCCTACTCGCTGAGGAATGTCATGCATAAGCCCGAGCTCTTGGGTCGGCTAGCCAAATGGGCCGTAGAAATTAGCGGGTACGACATCGAGTACAAACCCCGGACCGCCATAAAATCTAAGATTTTGGCGGACATTGTGGCCGACTTTACGCTGGCCTTGATACCTGAGGTTGAGAGGGAATTACTACTTACTTCAGGGACTAGCTCAGGGATCTGAGCCCTACTCACGGACGGTGCCTCTAACGCGAAGGGGTTCGGGCTCGGTATCGTATTAAAACCACCTGCAGGTAACGTAATTAGACAGTCCATTAGAACTGTAAAATTGACTAACAATGAAGCCGCGTATGAAGTTATGATTGCACGTCTAGAACTGAAATTCAGAAATTTCCCTTGTACTAGGACTGAAATTCCCCTACTATATAAAGGGGAAGATTTCTTTTATTTTGGCACATTGTGACACCCAAATCAAAGCAATAAAAATTTATTTTTGCCTTCTAGCTATTGTTCAAAGTTTTCTTCATTTGTTCTCTTCTTTATTCGTGGCCGAGCTTGTATCGAGGGTCTGATGGAGGGCGGATTCAACTGTTCAACCTAATATCAGGCTTGATCATTACATTGCGATTGGTTGATCATTTATTTTATCTTTAAATTATTTACATGTTGTTCTTAATCATTCGTATTGAATTAAATCACATGTTCTTTAAACCGCATACAAATTTAATTGTTACTCATTTTTGAATGGTAAACAACTTTACTAGCTACTGCATGATACCTGATTATTTTGATCCTAAAGGGAGTAAATCCGAGCTTTGATCTCATGCTTAAGTACAAATTTTTCAATTAACATCTCCTTACATGCTCTAAAAAGGGGTCACCTACTTTTTTCTTCCCTTTTTTACGGTTAATTATCTATTGAAGTTAAGCAACTCTATAAAATGGAGAATAACATTCTTTGGGTCTTGGGAGCAAAATTCGAATTTGAAATCTTATGCTAAAAGTTATATGGGTACGTGTTTATTTGTCCCCTAATAATCTTCAAAGTTGCTTTTCCTTCTCTTGTTTGGACGTTTAAGATTGAGAAGATAAATACTTAAAATAGTCTTTTCTCTACTTCATTCAAACAAGAGTGGGTTGCTCTAGAGGTGATCACCCTTCACTTTCAATCAAGAGATTATGAGTTCGATTCACCCCAAGAGCAAGGTGGGGAGTTCTTGGAGGGAGGGATATCGAGGGTCTATCGGAAATAGCCTCTCTACCCCAGGGTAGGGGTAAGGTCTGCGTATACACTACCCTTTCCAGACCTCGGAAACAGCCCCTCTACCCCAGCGTAGGGATAAGGTCTGCATACACACTACCCTTTCCCAACATCACTTGTGGGATTATACTGGGGTTGTTGTTGTTGTTATTGTTGTTTGTTCTCTACTTCATTCACCAGCTAATATTACTTCTGTTTAATTTTCATCTCTTATTCTTTCCATATGCCAAAAATAAGCTTCAAGAATGAAAGAAGAAAGTCTTGTGTAAATGAAAAGAAGAGGCAGTTTAGCCATTGTATCTCTATGAATAGTATATGTACAAAGCAAAAGCCTCTTTGTACACCGTAAAAAAGAAAATTAGATTTAATTTAACCTCAAAAATTAGCTTTTAAGTTAATGGTAGTCCAAAACTTTCTAAGGAGACAACGATTTATCTTTCAACCAATATGGTCGACGCTTAATGCCCAAAATCACTCAACGAAGCTAACGGAATCGACGGAACTCCATTCTTGAGTCGTCTTCACACACATTGTGAACCAAAGCGGCCAGGCCTGGAATTCTGGACCGTCGGTCCAACATTGGGTAAAACGAAGAATTTGAATAGGTCTTACTCTATGCCATGTAAAAATAATGAATCTTGAGTCTAACTCAATCTCAAAAGATATCTCTTGATGTGAGGGTCCAAGACCATAGATAGAGACAACAGTCTGTTCCCTGATTCCCTCAATCGATATGGTACACTTGACATACACAAAGCAAAAAAGCCATAAAAATCATTGGAATTTCCAAGGGAAGCACTGAAGCTTGGGGCAAGAATCATTCCAAGTAGCACTACACAAATCTTGCTTTTTTCCTTCTCCAGATTCTGCACCATCAAAACACTCCCAAACCATTCCAAGAGTCTCAAACATCTTCCAAGTACTCTACTGAAGAGGAAAACATACTATTATGAGATTTTACAGAAATTGATCTTGCAGCATGTTTACCTTGAAAGTACGAGTAACAATTAAATTTAATTTGTGGTTTTAAAGATATGTGATTTAGTTCAATACTAATTGATAATTAAGAAACCTGAAGTATAGATGAAAGAAATCAGTAAGATCAAACCAGTAGGTAAGTCAGTCTTGACCTCGAGCCCAAGTGACCTCGAGATTGGTCAAGAACAATAAAGCAAGAATATAAAGCTAAAGGACAATTCTGATGAACATTGAGCGAAAAGTAGAGAGTATATTATTTGCCAATGATTAGATGGTCTTTACCAATGATTGGGGTCCCCTTTATATAATAGGGGAACCCTAAATAAGGTACACTTCCATTTACAGTAAAAAATCTTATTGGGACATCTGTCTAACCGCCTAGTACGGATTTACAAATCTATTCCGGAATTTACGCCATGATCTTAGGGACGTGGCAGGAATCTCGCTCATTCTGTTACAAATCCATAACGATATTATCTCGGGGTTGAGCATACTCGGCTTCGATATTCATCGTACTTCGATCCTCGGTCATTGCACTCTATCTTCGAGCTCGAGTCTGACCCATCGAACTCGAACTCGACCTTCCTGAACTCGGGCTTAAGGTGACCCCTCGAGTCCGGAAAATCAAGCATATCTGATTTCGACCTTATACACGACATCTGCATGTCCTAATCTTGATTCTTCTTGCAATGAGAAATTGATAACCAAAATAGATAACAATAGCAAGTTAATACACCTTAAACGATGCCATGTTACCTTTTTTTTTTAGACTTTGGGAAACACAACTTATTATATGGTAATGATGTGTGCGCGCGTATATATTATATACTAGATGACATACCTGTGCGATGCACAGGCCCAATTGTTGCTCTTTTTTCTTTTTTTTTTCTTTCTTTTAATATTTCTTGGTCTATTCCTAATTACACACTTTATTCGTCTTTAGGGAAAGCAAAAAGAAAATAGGCATTTGTGTAATAATGTATAGAACCACATTTACCTGTATTATTTTTTTATCTTTTGCGTTATGTGTATTTTAATTTTTCTGAAATCGTATTCCAATATCAATTACTTTGTAATACTTGTCGAAGTCTGACACTTTATTATATAAGGATTACAATATACTTCAAGTACAATGTAGAGTATTTCTACATAGATTCTGCACATTTTTATTTTAAAAAAATAATTCTGCAGCACCAAACTTAAAATTGATTATAAAAAAATAATTGAAAAGTCAATTGAAAAATAAGCCGTGATGTATTTTCTCATTGTTTCAATTTAATATATATAGTTTTACTCTTTAGTATTTTCAATTGTGTAAATGTATTGTTTTTTCTTTTTATATTAATCAGAATTTGAATAATGAACATATTCATTTTATTTCCAAATAGTTGACGAAAAAACTTTTTTTTGTTCTTTGAAATAATAATCGTAATTTTTAATTATTCAAAATTTTTATACAAGAAAATTTATATTTTTTTCTAGTTTAATGACATATCTGGATTAAAAATAAATTATTTTTTAGATCACTCTAAATACTAATCAAATTGACCTTAAATTGAAGCATTACAATTTTTTCTAGTTTCATTTGATATGATTGAGATACTTTAGGATATAATACAACTTTCTTTACCATAATGTTGAATTCTTTATTGAACACATAGGAAGTACCTAGCTAAATTTTATTCTCTTCCTGCATAATGATACTTCTTATGCTGCTTAATATATAATAAAGAAACAAAATTTCCAAATCAATTGTCTTAATCTTTTGTTCAGATTATTCTCAAATAATTTTTTTATAGAGGGAATCATTTTTATACCATTTGAACAATATTCAATATTCTATAATAATAAGGAACTTGAAACTATATTTTATTTTTAAATATTTTTTTCCTAAATTTATAAAGTATTCCAATTAAAATTGCAATTTAATGAGGACTTGTATAAAATGATATAAATTGATACTAATATAAGAACACCTTAATAAAAATTTACATAATTTATTGCCACTTTTTTAAAAAAAAAATAGTCTTTACCTAAAATAGTCAATAAATAAAACAAATGAAATAATATTTATTAAGGAGATAATAGAATTGTTATATATAAATGTATGTAACCATTGTATGTTTTTAAACAAATGAAAGTTGAATTATAAAATTACCAAACAGATAAAAAAAAATTGTTAAAAGTAACAATTGGAAAAAAAATTAAACTGTGAAGGTGTGAAGTAGTCTGCTTTTAAACAAATTGAAGAGTAACATTATAAGTAGTGCATTTAAAGAAGATAATGGGAAGTGGGGTCCACCTGAAAATTCACTAGTTTGGGCCACGCTACTTTTGGTTTTTTCAGTCATTGGAGACCCAAAATCAAGCTTTTGAGTCTATTGTACAAGCAAACAATGCAGATATATTTTTGAAATGACTATGATACCCTTGGTCAGCCTCCTCTTCTCTCTTCTATATAACAGAAATATGTATATTAATACACCTTAAACGATGCCATGTTACTTTTGTTTTTTGAGACTTTGGGGAACACAACTTATTATATGGTAATGATGTGCGCGCGCGCGTATATTATAAATAAATAAATATATATATATATATATATATATATATATATTGCTAATTCATTGTGGAAAATTTAGAAGAAAGTGAGATTTAATGAAATAATAGTAAAAATTGTATGGGGTAGCCACTATTTAAAGTGGTATTTACTTTTTATCCATCATATTTAATGCTGAGCAAAAGTAGTCACTAGTTTATTAAAATTAATATGAAAGGACGTAGTTACCCTTTCCTTACCAAACGGAAATAGTGAATTTGGAAAACTGGTCGCTGACCCTGATACCAATGAACTGTTGCATTACACAGAGAAACCTGAAACTTTTGTACGTCCAGATCCAACATTTACTTACTCTTGGGCTTTATTTGCGTAAACCAGGAAATGTGTAGGTTTATACCCATGGTGTCTTGCCTAATATGATGAAATGCAGGTGAGTGACCGCATCAACTGTGGTGTTTACGTATTTACACTAGATATCTTCAATGCTATTCAAGGAGTATCCAGTCAGAGGAAAGACAGAGGTTAGTCTACGCATCATAACTAGAGGTTCCCTTGACTATGCGTTTTCATGTTAAAAGGACTGAGATATATGGTACATCTCTTCCTTTGATCTCATTGTTCAGTGTCATTTTAAGGACAATAGGTCCTGAACTTAGGTTAAGAAGCCCAAAAATTAAGGACAATAGGTCCTGAACTAGGCTAAGAAGCCCAGAAGTTAAGGACAATAGGTCCTGAACTTAGACTAACAAGCTCAAAAGTTAAGGACACTTGGTCCTGAACTTACAGTTACAAGTTCAAAATTTAAGGACATGTAGTCCTGAAGTTAAGTTTAAAAGTTAAGGATAGTCCTGAAGTTAAGTTCAAAAGTTAAGGACACGTAGTCCTGAAATCCTGAACTTAGAGTTCCAAGTTCAAAAGTTAAGGACATGTAGTCCTGAAGTCCTGAAGTTAAGTTCAAAAGTTAAGGACATGAGCAGAAGGGTATTTTCGTCCGGGCAGTTAAAGTTTATTAAAGCAGTGGCTAAAGACTAAAGACATTTTAAACAGTGGCTTAAAAGTAAATACATGTGTTATTAGTAGCTAACCGTGCACTTACCTCGAAATAATACTGCGACAAATTAAAGCCGTATTTAATGATTGGTTGTTTTCCTTTAATTTTGAGTGAAAGGTACATGAAAGGTATAATATGGGCTTTTAGAGATGAGAGAGTGTACAATACGAGGGCGATGTGCATAAATAGCCACTAACAGCTCATGTCTTTATTTTAAAGCCAGTGTTTTAAATGTCTTTAGTCTTTAGCCACTGGTTTAATAAATTTTAACTGCCCGGACGAAAATACCCTTATGCTCATGTCCTTAACTTCAGAACTTCAGGACGACATGTCCTTAACTTTTGAACTTGAAACTCTAAGTTCAGGACTTCAAGACTACATGTCCTTAACTTTTTAACCTGTAACTCTAAGTTAAGGACTTTAGGATTACATGTCCTTAACTTTTGAACTTGGAACTCTAAGTTCAGGACTTCAAGGCTACACGTCCTTAACTTTTGAACTTGGACCTCAAACTTCAAGACCAAGCGTCCTTAACTTTTGAACTTGTAAGTCAAAGTTAAGGACCTATTGTCCTTAACTTTTGAACGTGTAACTGTAAGTTAAGGACTGTTTGTCCTTAACTTTTGAATGTGTAACTGTAAGTTGTCCTTAACTTTTGAACTTGAAAATCAAAGTTAAGGACCTATTGTCCTTAACTTTTGAACTTGTAACTGCTGTTTGTCCTTAACTTTTGAACTTGGAAATCAGAGTTAAGGACCTATTGTCCTTAACTTTTGAACTTGTAACTGTAAGTTAAGGACTGCCTGTCCTTAACTTTTGGGTTTCTTAGCCTAAGTTCAGGACCTATTAGTTTGAGACGATTTTTCTTGTTTTAACATACTTATACTTTATGCCTAAATCATCTTGTTTTAACATACTTATACTTTATGCGTAAATCAAATTAAGAATGGTCAAACGAAATGGAACTAGTAGTATATGCCATTTGCAGTTTTTTTTCCAGAAACCTAGTATGTTCTCCGCCCAACCTTTGAGAAATAATACAAGTAGCACTGTAGCAGAGAGGGACGTGGGAATGCCTTTGGACCGTCCTCCATTCTTGGCCGTCAAATCTCCATTGTTTGTATAACCCTTGTGCTCCCACAAGCTTTATGGGACGTATCGTTATAGCATTGGCCGCTGGTTCACAAGTACAACAAGCAGACAGCAACCTCCCGATTCCTTTTCTGGGACCAGATCGCAAAATTTAACACTAATATAATGACGTTGACCTTGTTGAATTAGAAATCGCCATTGCAAGTAGGCGGGTGATTTTCAAAGTTACAAGGATTATCTATGAACACAGGCATGCATTGAACTGAGAGAGAGAAGCGTTTGGGAAGAAAAGCAAGGGAAGAAAGGGTAACTCAGTCTTTTCATATTAATTTAAATAGACTAGTGGCTAGTTTTGCTAAGTATTAAAAATGATGGATAAAAAGTAAATACCACTTTAAATAGTGGCTACCCCACACAATTTTTACACAATACGACAGATAAGCCCGCCCCACACATTTTCAAAATTTCCTGTGTTCCATAAATAGAAGTACACATAATTATGTTTATATTGTTTTCCCTCTAACAAATTTGACTTTACACATAAAGCCACTAAATTTAGATCCTTCATACTAGTACGTTTCAGACAGTGATCAAGACCATTGGACTATGTTTTTCCAATAAAATTATATTAGGAGTTAAATGTCGTTAATACATTAAATGTACTTAACAAATATAGTTTGATTGACGTAAAACAAAATCAAAAGGAATCCCAAAATTATAACGAAATTAGTCGGAGACAGATTCCTTATAGCAGGTATGCAGCCAATTCATTCCGACCGTTTATGACTAGGTCTTCGGACATATTAATTTCGGAAGGCACTACCTGTTGACTCATCTATTTATAATTGTAAAAAGAAAGTATAAAGGGATCCTAATATCATATTATATTGAACCATCAACTTCTGATCATTAATAAAAAGGAAATCACTAGTTTGTAAGTTAATATTTAAGGCATTTTTGTCATCCTTTAAATTTGCAGCATCAACTATGAGAAATTTTCAACTCCAGTGGAATTTACTTGTAGTTTCTTATTTGAAACAAAGAAAAAAAAAAACTTGTGCTATACGACTACGAGTTTGAATATGACAACTGGAGTTTCTAGGTGAAAAAAATAGGTCAAAAGCTCAGTTAGATGCCGCCTAAAATATTTTGAAAGTTTCAAATTTTCTAGCTAAGAATCAGTTTATTACCTTGAAGGAGTAATTTTTAATGTAGGTGTTACTCTTTCATCTACACACGTAAGCTTCTCCTTTGTCATAGGCTCATGATGAGACTGATGTATCTAATTGATGCCAGAATTAACAGAAGACGCCCTATTCAAGAGCACCATAAATATAAAGGTCCTCTCTTTTGCTAACTTAAAACCCCGAGAAACTAAGGTAATTCAAAAGAATAAGGGATACAATCGTTTTCATTTCAATGCTCTGGGCCCCAAAAGAAAGCCCAGAATAGATACAAGAGTAAAAAAAAAGGTTTTTTTTTTCCTTCATATACAATATTTGAAACTTATTTATTAAAATTGTCCTAATTTTGTATATTACTCGCCCTAAACAATGATTACATGCAAATTATATACAATCCATTATTAGTGCCTTAAATTAGGGGATTTAGTTACATCTTTTTTCCTATTTTCTCTTCGATTTCAAAGCTTCAAAGCTTTTTAATGGTTGTCAATAGTATAGAGTCAAACACCTTCAAAATTTATTAATTGACAATTTCAATTTGAACACCAATTGTGCAACACGAAAGAAAATTGCTAAGTTAAAACTCTATAGAAAAACGATTGAAATCCATTGATGAATTCCATTAAAAATATATACAACATGAAAGGATAAAAAGTAGAGAACATCAGAGGAAGAAAAATTGGAGAAAGAACAGAGAATGAGAGACTGAGAGGCAGATAGAGAGAGAGAGCAGGAGAGAGAGAGAGCGCTGGAGATATAGAGAGAGAACAGGGATGGAAAATAATTGATTCCTTACTCAATTCTTAATTTAAAGGGATACTCATTTAAAACTAATTAGTATATAATTGGTAAATTATATACGGCCATGTAATTAAGTTAAAACTTGATGGGAGGGTAATAAAGTTTCATATGTAGTATAGGAAAGTAAAAATCCCTAAAAAAAATTACAAGATCAATTAATTTGATTTATCAGCAGATGTCGAGGGTTGGGAGGCCTCAAAGGTTGGAGCATTCCCTAGGCTTGCATTTTCCGGATCCGAAGGTTGCTCATGTGATTCTTCTAGCTCGTTTGGCCAAGCTTCTCCCCAAGTTAAAAGTGCTTTTTTTTTTCTTTCAAAAAAGCACTTTTTATCTCAATTTGAGATTTTTGGCCAAGCTTTTTGGGGGGAAAAGTGCTTTTGGCTAGAAGCAGAAGTAGTTTTTAAGAAGCAGAAAAAAGTAGCTTCTCCCTAGAAGCAGAAGCAGTTTTGACTTTTCTTCCTACCAAAATACCCTTAGCAAAATATTCTATATACCAAAATAACCTTACTTAGTTTAAACTATTAAGTAATATATAATGACTTTTGGGATGAAATTTCATATTTATTGAATTATTTTTTTTTGATATATTTAAATTATCTTGAAAGAATAAAGTACGTTTCAATTTTATTTTTACAATTTACTTGAATTAAATAAAAAAACTTAATTATTATCTTTAATAATAAATATTTGTGATTATTTATCTAATTATATAACATTAACTATTAAGTAATATCATGATGTCCTTATTCGCTAACTTGACAATTAAAAGCACTTTTTAAAAAACTTGACCAAACACAAATTATTATTGAAAAGTGCTTTTCAAATTGATTAGCCAAACATAAATTATTTTTTTTCAAAAGTACTTTTTGAAAAGCACACTACAACATAAAGTATTTATAGCTATGAAATCTCAGCTACGAATTTAAAAATCATGGCTAATACCTAACAATAGCCACAAAAATTAGAATTTCCTGGCTATTTACAAATTCGTAAAATTTGCTAGCCACGAAAATTAAATTGGTAAAGCTAATTCCTTATTTTTGCTATAAATTCTAGCAATAATTGCCTAAATAGCTACAAATTTGTTGCTACCATAAAATTGCGTAGCTAATTCATATATTTTAGCCACACATTTAAAGTTATTGTAGCAATAGTAACCTTTTAGCCATAATAAATTATTTGAAATAAAATCTTGTAGCTAAAGAAATACATTTGATTCAAGTTATAAAAAACTGTGGCAATCGGTAAATGATATAGCCATGAATTTATTGTTATGATAAAATATTGTAGCTAATTGTTAGTTTTTGCTACAAACTGAAAGTTATTGTAGCAAAAGTAACCTTTTAAACATAATAAATTATTTAAAATAAAATATTATAGCTAGATAAATATTTTTTGCTTCAAGTTCTAAAAAATGATGGCAATAATTGGCTTAATAACTATAATTATTTTTCATTACAGACTGATCCAGCCACAAATTTATCACTCTGATAAAATTTCATAGTTAATCATTAGCTTTTGCCACAAGTTGAAACTTGCTAATTGCTATAGTACTAATAACCTTAAAGGCCTATGAAATTATTCGAAACAAAATCTTGTAGCTAATGAGTATTTTTGCTTCAAACTAGAAAGAAAATGAAAATAATTGGCTTAAAAAATTGAAAATATTTGCCATGACAAAAGTGATGAATATTTTTGCTCGATTACAAAAATCATGACAAGAGTTGCCTTGTAACGACCCGACCGGTCGTTTTGAGCTCTAGCACGTCGTAAGCAGTCTGAGGCCATGAACAGCTTCATTTCAGGTATTATGACTTATACGCGTGGTCGGAATTAAGTTTCGGGAATTTCAGAGTTGATTTGGAAAGAGAATTCTCATTTCGGAAACTTAAAGTTGAAAGAATTAACTAGGATCGAAATTTTGAATAAACGACCTCGGAATTGGGATCTGAAGGTTCCAGCAGGTTCGTATGATGATTTCGGACTTGGGCGTATGCCCGGATCGGGTTTTGGATGACCCGGGAGCGTTTTGGTGCCTATTGCGAAAAGTAGCATTTTGAAAGAAATTTCATAAGTTTGGGTTGAAGTGCATTTCAGTGATATCGATGTCCGTTTGGGATTTCGAGTCTGGGAGCAGCTCCGTGTGGTGATTCTTGAGTTGGGAGCGCGATCGGAAGTGAATCCGGAGGTCCGTAGGTCATTTTGGAGCCATTTGGCTAAAGATAGAAATTTGAAGGTTTTTGAGAAGTTTGACTGGAAGTGGACTTTTTGATATCGGGGTCGTAATCCGATTCCGGAAGTTGAAGTAGGTCCGTAATGTCAAATATGACTTGTGTGCTAAATTTGAAGTCAATCGGACGTGATTTGATAGGTTTCGGCATCGAATGTAGAAACTTGAAATTTCAAAGTTCATAAAGCTTGAATTGGGGTGTAATTCATGGATTTAGTGTTGTTTGATATGATTTGAGGCCTCGAGCAAGTCCATAATGTGTTTTAGGACTGGTTGGTAGGTTTGGTTGAGGTCCCGGGGGCCTCGGGCGCGTTTCGGATGCTCAACAGATCGAAATTTGGTAAAAAGCTGCTGCTGGTTGCTGGTATCTAGTTTCCTTCTTCGCGAACGCGAAGGAAGTCTCGCTAACGCGAAGAGGAAAATGGGAGGCTTCTGGATTTGGCCTTCGCGAATGCGAGGTTGAAGTCGCGAACGCGAAGGGGTGGATTGGGCTGCTACGCGAACGCGGGGGAGAGATCGCGAACGCGTAGAAGGAAAAGCTGGGCCTGGGTCATTGGCCTACGCGAACGCGAGGCCTGGTATGCGAACACGAAGGGCTAGGTAACTGGCCTTCGCGAACGCGAGCGAGAGGTCGCGAACGCGAAGAAGGGCGGACCTGGGCTGGGCAGAATGTTTAAAAATCGGGGTTTGAGTTTATTTCACCCATTTTTCTCTTGGCTTGGGCGATTTTTGGAGCTTTTGAAGAGGGGGTTCCGTCATTCATCATGAGGTAAGTAATTTATGCTAGTTTTGAATTAAATACAAGGTTTATATATGGATTTAGACATGGAAATTGGTAGAAAACTTGGGGTTTGAGGGAAAACCTAGAAAATTAGTATTCTTGGATTTTGACCACGATTTTGGGTATGGAATTTAGAGAAAATTATATATTTGAGTTCGTGAAGCTATGGGTAAACTTTATCTTCGAAAAATTTCTGATTCCGGGCACGTGGGCCCGAGGGCGTTTTCGTCAACTTTTCGATCGGGGTTAGGAATTGCTATAAATTGGATTATAATGAGTACCTTAGCATATATTAATGGATTTACATAATTATTGGCTAGTTTTGGAGCGTTGTGCATCGATTCGAGTCTTCGGAAGGGCGTGGAATGCCGGTTATGGATCTTCGGAGCGAGGTGAGTCTCCTGGTGAGTCTCCTTTCTAACCTTGTAAGAGGGAATTGTCCCCATAGGTAAAAATAATTGGTTATGTGCTCCTATTTGTGGGGGCTACGTGTGCACGAGGTGACGAGAGTCCGTGGGTAGCTACCATTATGCTATTGTCCGGGTAGTTTAGGACCCAAGAGCATGTTATACTGGGATTATTTGTGAACTTATTGACAGCTTGTATTGCTTAAATCACATTGAATTAGAAAATAAATTCTAAAAGGATTAAACTTCATTTTTCTTAAATGGTTAAAAGAGGATTGACTTTCTTTGGATAATTGCTCCGTGTGGACTCTTGATTGACTGTCTGTGTGTGTTTAAATTTTGGAGCGGGCCGAACGCCTCGGCAGATTAAATAGATGCATCTATGGTTCGCGTCGTTCGACCCTCGGCAGTGCACATTCTACATTCTGTTGGAGCGGGCCGTCGACCTCGGCATGATTTGCGCATGCTTGTATTGCTGCCTTGAACTTATTAAAGTTTTTATTGCCTTTTTATGGCTTGAGAATATACAAATAATGACAAGAAGTTTTGGAAATTTCCTATAAAAGAAATAATTGTTTACTTATTTTCCTCTATTGGATTTAAAATCATGTTTATAGAAATCCACGATTTAATGTATTATTGGCATCATTATTGGACCATTAGTAAGTGTCGAAGTCGACCATCTCGTCTCTACTTCTTCGAGATTAGGCGGGATACTCATTGAGTACACGTTGTTTTCGTACTCATACTACACTTCTGTGCATTTTTGTTGCACATTTATATGTAACTCTAGCGGCCTACTGGGCGTAGCAGCACGGATGATTTGGGGACTAGGTGAGTTGCATTATTCGAGGCGGCCCGCAGCTAGTATAGCCTCTTCTAGTATATTGTATTTACTTTCTGTCCACTGTATTCCGAACGGATGTTGTATTATATTATTTCTTAGAAATTGCTCATGCACTTGTGACACCGGGTTCTGGGATGGTTTTGAAATATATTGTATTAATTTGCTTATTATTTAATTTGAATTGAAGCAGTTGTCTCTTTACTTATGAAATTAGAAGGAAAATCTGGGTTTTCAAAATTGTCTAAATTGGAATCTAATTAAGTATTTTTATTTGGCTTGCCTGACAGCAGTGTCCGGCGCCATCACGACCCTTAGTGAATTTTGGGTCGTGACATGCCTAACGCTATTAGGTAATAAAATATTAATGTCAAATGTAACTGTTGTATTTTTCTTATAAGATTGAAAAATAGTAATTGTATATGATTAAGGAAGAAAATAGTAATTATATATGAGATTAAATAATTATTTAAAATTCAAAATTAATCTTTATTCTCAAATAATAGATTATTTGTTCACCTGCTTATAGCAGCAAAACTTATCAATTTACTTTTTAGACTTATCTAACTCATAGTTTATTTTATTGTAGTTGTCGTTAATTATATATTTTTTAATGTAAAATTTGAATTGTTATTAATAGTTGTGGATATTTATGTATGTCATATACTCTATTACATTTAAATAAGTGTACTTATTTATTTCAAAAAAGTATTCATATTGAAGACTCTAATTGTTGTAGTGATATTTATGTATATGGTCCATAATAATTTTTAAATCACTTATATATATATATATATATATATATATATATATATATTATATATATATATATATATATATATATATATATATATATATATATATATATATATATATATATATATAAGAGGTCATTTTTAAATAAGTGCTAAAGAACTTTGTTGGGGGAGGGTTGGTGCATTTAATTTTGATAAATGACCAAAGGCTCCAGTTATATACAAGAAATATATTTAACACTACAAAAAAAAAACTCTTAATGAGAAATGACATTTCATAGCAACATAATCACAGACCTACAATAAATTTATGGTTTCATCACTAATTAAAAAATTTATATTTAAATAATATGTTTTGCAATGAAAAATAAATTTGTTGCTAATTTTTGCCCTAATATATGGTGACAAATTTAGAGACAGGATTTATCAATAACATTATTATTTGTATTAACTTTATATAATTATTTATATCTAGTTACACTAAGATATCTAAGTCCATACAAAAAATAATTATATTGTTATTTTGGTTAAATAAGTATTAGTTGTAAGTTCTAATTTTATTAAAAATATTAAATTATATCTAATTAATGTGTAAATAAATAACTATTGAGAATTAAACAACACTAGTATTATACCAATTGCATTATATAATATATATATATATATATATATATATATATATATATATATATATATATATATACACACGTTATGATATGGTTTCTACTATCTTAATAATTATCATAAATCAAATTATACGCTGAGTCTAAAAATTAAAATTTTAATATCATTCTTAAACATGAAAGAGATCTTGTCTCTCTTGTGAGTATTATTTGTATTTAAGAATAGTTACATATTTTCACTAATTTTTCTTATTTTTGAGTATTATTTGTATTAAAAAAATAGTTACAGATTTTCACTATTATTAAGTTATTTTATGTAAACAAGTTAAGAACTTAATATATGACTGATATAGGAGTGTATAACAAAACAAACTAGTATTAAGTAATAATTTATTTTTTGGTAAATAGTAAATATCATAATTCATATTAAACAAAGTATTACTTTAAAGTTTCAAAACCAATTTAAATACGTATAGTTAAAATTAAATATATTATATACTATTAGATTTAAACAATTATGTGCTTATTACTAGCTATATTCAATTTAGATAAGTATAAAAGTTATTAATTAAATAATGTAATACTATTTTAATAACTTAATAATTATCATAAATCTAACTTAACACTAAAAATTAAGAAGCTAATATTATTGAAATATGAACATATAACAAAACTAACAATATCATATAAGATGAAAAAGCTATAAAAAAAAATATATTTTAGAATATCTTTATTTCATACGAATAGCTGATTTTTTTATTTTACTTAAATATAATATATTTATTCTTTTGTTTATATGTAATTTTCTTACTTTTATTTGAATATAGGGTATTTGAATTCTTTTTCTTGTATATATAGTATTTGTATTAAGAAGTATTGAACAAAAAAAAAAAGCAAAAGAAAGCAAAATATATAAGAAAAGGGACGAATTAAACGTAAACCACCAAACCAAAACCTAAACTTTTCCTCTTCCTCAGCCGCCACTCTCCTTCCCCGTTTTTTTTTTATTTCTTTCATCCACTGTAGTGGGCGTTAATTTAAATCTATAAAAAAGACAAAGAGGAGTAAGATGGTATCTCCACTGCTTCTCATTTACGGACAAAAAAATTAACTTATTGGTTTGTCTCTTCCCTGTTACACCTCCTTTTTTACACACCCGAGAGTGATATAAGGGAGTTTTTCCACTTTGAGTGACATTATTCGAAATGGAATTATTTATTCATCAGAATCGCCACTTGGGATAGGTTTGGCTCTTGGTGTCCCAAGTCACCGGTTTATCTTGAATCCCAAATCGAGGAAATTTTTCGACTTTCCAAATGAAGTCTGCGAACCAGAAATTCTGACTAAGGAATTCTGTTGACCCGGGGGAAGGTGTTAGGCACCCCCGGATCCCGTGGTTCTAGCACGGTCGCTTAAACTATTATAATTGGCCTAATATCTGATTTTAAAACATGTTCATCCTATAGTGCAATTTTAAAATTATTTACCGCTTTTAATTGATTTTTAAAGAAGGTTGAACGTCATATAAAACGTGTTTTTGGATCACGTCACATGAAATGCACCCGAATCCGCAACACATTTTATTCAACGTTTTAGGATTTGGATTTGGGTCACATGAAATGCACACCCGAGTTTAAGAAGGTAAAAATTATTAAATAACGCGCCTAGAGCAACTAACGTGTTGATAACTTTGCGGGAGGCTATGTAAATTTGTTAAATGGCCTGCCCGATTTCTAAGTATTTTAATGGAAGTAATTAAAGAGGGCCACACAATTTATGATTTTTGTTTGACGCGGCGCACCTCAGTTTATTTTAAAGGCCATCCTAAAATGAACTATTATTATCTATTAAGGATTGTCTCTAACAAAACTTAATTAATTAGCACTACGAATTAATTATTATTGAAGACATTCAAAAAGGTTCGGGCTTCAAGATCAGGTCCAAACTTAAACAAGGGGGACCTTCATTACTGAAAATCCCCTTAATTCAAATTTGCTACCTGACTTGAATGGCCCAAAGGTTGCATTACAATTTAAACCTGTAGGCTCAATTAAAGCCCTCAGCATTTTTGGGCGTCGAAATTGGCCCCAAAGAAAAGATAAGTTCAGTCAGCTTATGAAAAGCTGTCCAAACGTGGGCCACTACACAGGCCCGAATGGGAAGGCGAGCCAGAATCGGAATTGGGCCGTGCACCAGCAAAACTAGGGCCCCAAATTAATTGTAACAGGTTGTCAAGCCTTGGCCTACCGGCAAGCCCAAACCAACACTGGACCTTAATGGGATTTCAAAGCCACTAAAAATATTTCACAACTGAACTCAATGATTTGGTAATAAAGGAACAATTTAGATCTATTCAAATCAACAACTGCTAATTTTAAAATTTAAATTTAGATCTATTCAAATTTTAACATTCAGATCATATATAAGCTGATGAATTACTACAAACATTTATAGAATTCAGTGATTTAACTAAAGTGATCAACGCTTATATTTAAACATCAAATTCAGAAACTTACTATACTGAAATGTTATTTTTTCTGATTTCAAAGCCAAACTGCTGGAATTAAAACTGAAGTATAGAGCTATTTGCATATTTGTTAGACTTAAACTTAACATTTCTACTGAATACCAGTACTGGTTCTAAAACTAGTTTCAAGTTCATATTACACTCCAATTTTAATCATTCAAACTAACATGATACTAACCCTACTAACATTTAACATGACAGCTGGCCTTAAATCAGTAAACTACTAGACAAAATATTCATAATATGATGAAAACAGTCCAAATAGTCTAGTACAGTCCAAACAGTCCTATTAATACAAATAAGGCAACTGTCCAAATAACACTACTATTCTAAGCATCTAAGCTAAATAAAACAGTATGAAATTCATGTGAAAAAACAGGTAATGATTCATCATTTATCTTCAAATTTGTTCATACATATTGATCCAGTCTTCACATATCACTTGAGGCCAAAGGAATACCTGGAATTTGAATAGAAATAAGGAAATGAGGGTCAACAAGTTCAGCAGCAGTAATGTAACAGGAACCCAGCAGCTTAAGATCAATTTTAAACCCAGAAATAGTATCAAGCAGCCCAGGAAATAGTTTCAATGCAAACAGCACCAGTAAACAAACCAAACCAAGCTTGAATGACCCCAAATTGAGCTTGAAATCACCTCAGGGACTTCTAAACCTTAACACTGAAGTTTCAAAACTTTTAGTGCCTAGACATCTAAGATCTAAAACTCTAAATGCTCAAAACTCTCAGACTTTGCAGAACTTTTGTTGATTTTCCATGTTCCCTCTCAAACTTTAAGATTTTTTGGTCTTTTGAATTTGAATTTCGAATTTTTCAGATTCTATGGCTTTCTAACTTTTGAATTTTGAATTTCAGATCTATATCTCTCTAAAACTTCTGAATTTTGAATTTTTCAGAATTTTGGGATCTCTCCAACTTGTATTGCAAGGCAAGGGTACTGCCCTTTTATAGACAAAACTAGGGCAAATTTTCAGATTTCCTTTTACACCCTTAGTCCCTTATTTAATTTCAGTTTTTAGCTACTTAGTCCTTCAATTCATGACTTATTGCCCAAGTTATTATACTAAATTTCTGAAATTCTAATTGGAACCCAATCTAGAAGGTTCTAAGGGTTTCCAATTTCAGTTACTGCAAAGATTCCCTTCTTGAAATACCTATACTACCCTTGACTTAATTTTAAAATTACTAACCTATGTTAGCTAACCCCAGCCCCTTTTAAACTTGGTCAAAATGACCATGGTTAATCATTAAGGACTGGAAATTTCAGCTATAGCCAAACAACACTCAATTAACAAAACATTCAAAATTGAACTAAACCTATTTTAAGCTTGAACTAATTACTAACAGTCCAACTTAAACTACTATGGGCAATTATCAATCAAACAGGACTTTAAGAGAACAAATAAAATTAATCACACACTGAATCATGTTATCCATGCAAAAGAACCAACACTGAGTCATGAATCGAAAATTAAAAAAATATGAATCAAAACTGAATTAGAGGAAAGAAACTAAAACTTAACAAAAGAAATCTAAGAAAACTAACAAGCAAATACTAAGAAAAGACAAGAAACAAATAAAAGAGAAGAAAGAAAGAACAAAAAAAGAAAAAAATGAAAGAGAAGGGGATTACCAGAATTGAGTCAAGACCCGGGCAAATCGTTTGAAATTGCTTGATCAAACTAGTGTTTAATTGTGTGTTCTCATGAGAAAACACACGGCTAAACCCTATAATGATCAAACACCAATAAGCCCTATTCTATGAAATTAGGGTTCTAAGCCAAGCTTTGATCTAAAATTTGAGCCATGCAGGGATGATTCGAAGGTTACTGGTTGTGGATTCGGAAAGAGGAGGGTGTGGAGACCATAGGGTGTAATTTTGGTGGGGTTTGGAGATGGCGCCGCCGCACACGGCGGCGGCTAGGGTTTCGAATATTTGAAGCATTTGGGTGGGATTTGGAGAAAACTAAGGGCGGATATGGAAAGGGGAGGTGAAGGAGAAGCAATGGTGAAATGTTGGCGGTCATCGGGGACTCGCCGCCGGCGGAGGCGATTTTCGGCCAGCGGCGGACGGCGGAGGACGGCGGCGTTACATTTCCTGGTGAGAGGTCTGCGAGATGGTGAGGATAGGGGGGCCTGAAGGGGGTGAGGGCTGTTTGGACATATAAATACTTAAGGCTCCTCAGTTCTCAACCGTCGGATCAATCAACCTCGACGGCTGAGATCAACTTGAGGACCCAAACGCTGCCGTTTGGGGAAATCAAAGCTGGACCAGATTGGGGTGATCTTAGGCTGGGTTGAAACGGGTTTGGTTCAGGGGTTTGTTTGGGCTGGAATTAAAATTGGCCCAATACTTGACTATTAATTGGCCAGCCTATTTCTCTTCCCTTTATTCTTTTTAATTTCCATTTCAATTAATTCTTTTCTTTTATTTGTTTTTTTCTCTTTTTGTTTTCTTTTTTATTTAATTTTAAAACTAGACTAAAATTAAACCTCAAAATTAATTCAAACTACCAAATTAAGCTACAATTAAACTAATACCAATTTAAAGGAAACTAATAAACCTAAAAACTAAAATTAAAACCAAACAAAACAAATCAAAGTTTTTCCTTATGACTTTTTTGTATTTTTATAAAAGCCTAATTACTAATTAGTCTAAAAATATGTAAAATTAAATCCTAAATGCTCATGCAATATTTTTGTATTTTTTATGAATTATCATGCACACACAAATAAAAATACACGCAAGCAATTAAATCCTAAAAATCAAATAATAAAAGGAAAAAATCCTAATTTTAAGAATTCTGTAGGAGTAATTCAAGCGAGGCAAAAATCATGTGCTCACAGTTGGCCCTCTTTGCTCGGAGACACGAAGGGTTTTTGGGCAAAGATAAATGAGCAATTATGAGGGATTTTTGCTCGCTTAGCACTCCATGAGAAGCATTTTTGAAAAACGTCTGACCGAACCTTGCTTCAGAGGTTGCCCACATATCCTTGGCTATAAAGGAATCAGGTCAGTGTAGTTCTGAAAGTTTTGGTAGTTGGGACTACCAGGAGCTGTGATTTCACTGCTGCTGCTGCTGCTACTGCTTGCTGACCTCCTTATTATACCAAAAGGAAAATCAAAGCTAAGCTAGCTATGCCTATTAACTATGAGTTACAAGATTCCTATCTATAAATCTCTTGAAGCTTGATCTTGAGCCTTAGATGATTTTGCTGTGGACTCCGATCTAAATCTTGATGCTCGCAAGCTGTAACGATCCGACCGGTCGTTTCGCCTTTTTGAACCCTGTTCCCCTAAATAAATCCTCCCGTACTTGCTTTAACTAATTTACGACTTGCGGGGGCGATTGGTTCGGGGATTGGAAGAGTTTTGAGTAATAATATGCCCATTTNTCAGTCCAGACAAAAGAGCTACGCGGATCAGAAGGTACGGGATGTATCATTTATGGTGGGCGAGAAGGTTCTCTTGAAAGTCTCGCCCATGAAGGGCATTATGAGGTTCGGGAAGAAGAGCAAGTTGAGCCCAAGGTTTATTGGCCCCTTTGAGGTGTTGAGCAGAGTTGGGGAGGTGGCTTATGAGCTTGCCTTGCCCCCTAGTTTATCAAGAGTTCACCCAGTCTTTCATGTTTCGATGCTTCGGAAGTATCATGCCGACCTATCCCACGTGTTGGACTTCAGCACCGTTCAGCTAGATGAGAGCTTGGGCTATGAGGAGGAGCCAGTTGCTTATTGATAGATAGGATCGCTAGCTGAGGTCCAAGAAGATTTCTGCGGTAAAAGTCCAGTGGAGGGGCCAACCGGTCGAGGAGGCGACCTGGGAGTCCGAGGAGGACATGCGGAGCAGGTAACCCCACTTATTCAGCAGTCCAGGTACTTTTCTATGTCCGTTCGAGGACGAACGTTTGTTTAAGAGGTGGAGAATGTAACGACCCGACCGGTCGTTTCGCCTTTTTGAACCCCGTTCCCCTAAATAAAGCCTCCCGTACTTGCTTTAACTAATTTAAGACTTGCGGGGGCGATTGGTTCGGGGATTGGAAGAGTTTTGAGTAATAATATGCCCATTTGCTTCGATAAGATTTCTTAAAAAGACCAAGTTTGACTTCGGTCAACATTTTGGGAAAACGGACCCGGATTTGCAATTTGGCAATTTCTGAGGGTCCATGGGAAAATATGGGACCTAGGCGTATGCCCGGAATCGAATTCCGAGGTCCCTAGCCCGAGTAATAAATTTTTATCTAAAATTGTTTAATTGAAGCTTTAAGGAATTAAAGAAACTAAGTAATCATTGATTCCATAGGTATCGGGCTCGAATTTTGGCTCCGAAGCTTGGTACAAGTCTGTAAGGTCATTTAAGACTTGCCCGTAAAATTTGGTATCAATCTGAGTAGTTTAAGGGCGTTTTGACCCGTTAGAGGAGAATTTAGAACTTAAGGATTCAATAGTTTGATTCATTTGGTTTTAGGGGGTGATTCTAAGATTTAGCGTTGTTTTGGGAGTTCCGAGTATTCGATTAGGTCCGCCTCGTGATTTCAGACTTGTCGGTATGTTCGGTCGGGGCTCGGGAGCCCCGAGCGTCAAATAATCGAGGTTCGAGCGAAGTAGAAAAACTTAGAAAGTGCTGAGTCTGCTGCTTCTGTCATAACCGCATCTGCGGTTCTGGTACCGCAGATGCGGTCCGGAATCCGCAGAAGCGGTCAGGGGCAGCTCAGGCAAAATCGCAGATGCGATCTTGAGACCGCAGAAGCGGTCCCGCTTAAGCGGCTATTTGACCGCAGAAGCGGTCCAGCCAATTTGGGCCAAGACCCCAGAAGCGGCCCAAAACCGCAGAAGCGGTCCCCGCAGAAGCGGTAAATGCTCCGGAGAAGCGGATATAGCTGGGAGCAGACCCTTCATTTAATACGAACTCAAACCTCATTTTATCATTTTTCACTCTACACTTAGGCGATTTTGGTGGTTCCAAAGAGAGGGTTTCAGCATATTATTGCAAGGTAAGTAATCTCCTTCCATTATAAGTTAAATTACATGAGCATTAGGTAGATTAAACACTAAAATTTGGTAAAAATCAAGGGTTAGAGCTAGACCTAGGGTTTTAGCAAAAACTAAGATTTAAGCATGGAATTTGTTATGAAATGGACTAGAAATCATATATTATTGATCCTTAGGTTGATAGAGAACAACTTCCTTCGAAAAATCTCGGAATCCGGGCACGTGGGCCCGGGGTCAGAATTTAGGAAACTTGTGGGAAGGGTTGGGAAATCACTTAAATAGTTAGAATTCAACCTTGTAAGCCTTTATTAACTAGTTCTTACTTTATTTTAATTAGTTTGTGCTCGTTCGGCTACGAATTGAGGGTTTGGGCTTGTTCTTGATATTGGAAGTGCGCTTCGGAGCGAGGTGAGTCTCCTTTCTAACCTTGTAAGAGGGAAATGTCCCCATAGGTATATTAATTGAAGTAGTGTCATTGTATTCGGGGGCTACGTACGTACTAGGTGACGAGAGTCCGTGCGTAGCAACTATTATGCTAAGTCCGAGTAGTTTAGGACCCATGAGTATGCTTTACGTGATTTTCTAGTATAATTGATTAACTTAGAGTTATATGAACCCGTGTGACTAAGAAGAAAGGATTGGAAAATGACCTAAATCCATTGGCACTTTAAAAAGGAAATAATTGGTATCTCTTTGTATAGTCATCCTCATATGCGTATTGATTGTTGTTGTTGCTTGACTATGAACTTGTTTATATTTGACCGCGTTGCATGGATGATTCGCGAGCGGGGTAATAGATGAATCTATAGGCGTGTCGTCGACCCTCGGCAAGTGCACGATTTATTCCTGTTGGTTCGGGCCATCGCCTCGGCATATTTGCGCATGCTTATATAGCTTTGCTTGAGAATGTTAAATGTTGATATTGCCTTCCATAGGCTAAAATGAATTGATAAATGTAACCATAGGACTTGACTTACCAGGATTTTAGTGAGGTTATGAATTGCATATCTGTTGTAAACTGTTGTACATCGAATACTTCTTTATTGTTGAAAACATACTTAAAATATTCTTTGACCCTAGTGAGTATCAAGTCGACCTCTCCTCTCTACTTCTGCGAGATTAGACGGGATACTCACTGGGTACATATTGTTTATGTACTCATGCTACGCTTCTGTACTTAAATGTACATGATTTGACGCAGGTGGATCTGGACATCATTCTGGTGCGCATCAGTGAGCACGCTTGGGACTTCCACGGTGAGCTGCTTCTCTTTCATGCCGATCCGTAGCCGAAGAAGTCCTTCCTTGTACTTTTGTTTTCTGTCTATCCTGATTCAGACAGTAAGATAGTATATTATTCTTTTGTGTATATTCTACTAGTCACCCGTGTGAGCATGTGATTTTTGCCCAAAGCAGTAATTCCCAAATTTCAAACAAAATAATTTTCCTAGTATTGCATAATTTTGTGTGAGTTTTATGGCATTCTTTGGTAATTGTTGCATTCATTTTTCGCATTTAATCCATAAAAATACCAAAATATGCATTATCATTTAGGGATTTAATTTTACAATTTTAGTATTAATTAGTCCTAGAATAAAATACAAAGAAATTGCAAGAAAATAGTCTTTGCATTACTAGTTTTTGCATTTGTGTCGAATAGGGTTACAAGCAATTTTAGGAATTAAAATAGCTTAATTAGGTCTTTGCTTTGTTTAGGCATTTTATAAAATCAGAAAAATAAATAAATATAAAAGAAAAATACAAAAAAAGAAAAAGAGGGGAAAAGAAAAGAGAAAAATTAAAAATGGTCTTAAGTAAAGACCACATTTGGGCCAAAATCAAGTAGCCCCAAACAAAAACACCCCAGCCCAAGTCTGCCCAACCCATCCCCTGTAATCCGGTCCAGCAACCCCATCCAAAAACGACGTCGTTTTGCCTAGTTGAATCTCATCCGTTGATCCGTCAAAGATCCAACGGTTGGGAACTAAATCTGAAACCCCTTATAACTGTCCGAAAATTAATTAATCCTAAAAAAACATAACTCACCTTCCTCGTACCCCTGTAACGCCGTCACTGTCTCCGCCTTAAACCACCGTACCCCACCGTCCCACCACCGTCCCTCCGCCGTCCGCCGCCGGCCGGAAATCGCCGCCGGCGGCGGCGAAGCTCCAATCAACACCAAAAATACACCACAGATTCGTCTTCCTCTCCTCTTTCCAACCCCCATAATATCATCCTCCAATTCCTAGCCAAATCCCTCGAATATTGAATCAAAAGTTCCGGCCAAAATGCAACTTTATCCAAACCGGCCCAAATTCACACCCCATAGTCCCCATGGCTTCCTCATCGTCAATCCCCAACCAAAATTGTTCAAATCTTGCTAGAATTCCTCCAATTTTAGATCTTAAAAACTGTAAAAACCCTAACTAGAGAACCTTGGGGATTTCTGACCGTAACCTTCCTAATCATGTGGATTCTTGTGAAAATACATGATTAGGTATGTTACGTGTCAAGAATCCTCGAGGATTCAAGCAACAAGGTTGGCCGAGTCTTTAATCCGATTAGGTATGCTATTTTTCTTTTGTTCTTGTGTTCCAGTAATTATTGCATTTAATGCATAGCAGTAGTTTAATTTTGAATGTGCTTTAATCTTGATTTAATTACTGTTCCAAATTTGTTCGAATATTGCCTGGTCAATGGCAGTGTGATGTTAGTTCCAATTTAAATTGATAATTGTTTCTTAATGCAATATTTAGGGTTGATTGATTGGTTATAGCTGATTTAGGTTAGACAAAATTAACCATAGTCAGTATTAAGTTAATTAAAGGGGGCTTGGGTAGTCTAGCAATTTCAGGAGGCTTAAAGGGTAGTTTGGACATGGGAAAAGGGTACTTT
>NW_017672633.1:77502-80891 GCF_001879085.1 Nicotiana attenuata
CCTGGGCCAAAATCTGTAGTTGGCCTAATTCTGGTATAGACTTAGATGCAATTCTCCTTCGTTGGGCTCATTTTGGAAGCCCAATCGGCTTTAATACAAAATCCACCTCTAGTTTATTGCAACCCAATAACAAAATTAATTAGGGCTTTCCCTTTTATTACTAGAGACATTAACAAAATTATAGATTGCTTTAGGCTTGCCTTTAAGTAATAAAAGAGATGAGCCTCGCCAAACAAAACGCATAGATTGCGGGGCCCTCAGTAATTGCTCACGTTAAAATCCTTCGAATTTGGGGCGTGCCGTTTAGCAAATTCCGCGGTCGCCCATAAAGATAATAACCCGTTAGTCGCTTTAGGCGCGTGTTTTAATAATTTTACCTTCCTAAATACGGGTGCACATTGATGTGACCCAAATCCCAAATCTCAACGAAGTCGAAATGTGTTAACAATCACGGGTGCACTGGTGCGACGTGGTTCAAGACGCATTTTTCACGACGTTGCAATTCTTTTAAAAGGCAAATAAATAAAATAAAAGCGGTTTACTAATAAGGCACATAAGCTAGGAGATAGTTCGAAATCAGATAAAATCAAATCCAACAGTTAAGCGATCGTGCTAGAACCACGGAACCCGGAAATGCCTAACACCTTCTCCCGGGTTAACAGAATTCCTTACTCGGATTTCTGGTTCGCGGACTGTTAACAGTCATAATTCCCCCGATTCGGGATTCAACCGGTGACTTGGGACACCATAAAACTCCCAGGTGGCGACTCTGAATTCTCTAAAATAACAAATCCCGTTTCGATTGTCACTTCAAGTTGGAAATAACTCCCTTTACTACGCCTTTGCGGGTGTAGTCAATGAAAAAGGGAGGTGTGACATAAACGTATGTTTGAAGTTAAGTATTGAATGAATTTTCATAAAATTGAAACGCCTATAAATAAGGCAAGTCCGAGCTTGGGGTGTAGAATTTTTTAAAGGAATTTGCAGTATTATACTGCGTTTTATGTATTTGAATTATTGTTATGTCAGTTAATTATTATTTGTGGGGCCAAAAATCAGTAAAAAAGGGCATTTCGCAGTATTATACTTCGAATTACCCTAATTCGCAGTATAATACTGCGAAATGCTTTTTGAAAAAAATTACTGGGCCCATTTTAAGTAATTCGCAGTATAGTACTGCGAATTGCATAAAAAAAATAATTTTTTAATAATTCGCAGTATTATACTGCGAATTACTTTAACGGCTAAATTTTCGTTACTGTAATTCGCAGTATAATACTGCGAATTACCTATTTTTGTAACTTTTTTTTTAACATTAAAAATGTGCTTTTTGTCCAAAAAAGCATCCAAAAAGTTTCGGACTCCCACTTTACCGCCCCAACCCTATTTGCCCTCCTCCCCCTCCCCCACTTCTTCTTTCACCACCACCTTCACCTTCACCCAACTACCATAACCACTATCACTAATGAAAAGTAGAATTTGTTGTAACCTTCATTCTACTGTCCATAAAACCCAACAAAGAGATGGAATTTTTCTCCTTTTATAAACTGAATAACAAATATAGAAGGACGGCAAGAGTAGAATTACCCTAATTTGTTAGCTTAAATTCTCATCATTCTCTCTTCTACATCTTGCTTCATCAGTCATCATCCTCTCTTCTCTTTCTTGCTTCATCAGTAATTTGGTAAAAAGGGTTCTCCAATCACTGTGATGCAGCTTTGGTATTCAAACCTTATAGAGATGAAAACTTCTAAACTATTATCAATGATGAACTTGTTTATTTTCTCAGTAGTATTAAGCCACTCGTTGAAGAGATCAAATTAAAAGAAGCCAAAATGCTTTTTCATTTTAACCAATTCCTGAGCATCGACTCCTGAGAAGGTAAAAGAGTTATGTTAAGGAAGAGTTTTGACCGTACATCGAACTCTCTCAAAGAACTTTTCTATAAATTGTGACATCTGTTGACAAAATTACGTGTTTGATTAATTATGATATCACTCCCTCAAACGACATGGACTGATCCCACCTGTTTTATTGATGATGAGAGTGGTGGTAGTGCTTATAGTAGTTGGGTAATGTTGATGATGGTAGTTGGGTGAAGCAAGAAGTAGGGGAGGGGGAGGAGGGTAAATGGGGTTGGGGGCGCTGAAATGGCATTTCCACGAGGCGCTTACCTCAACAAAATGTTAGGCAATATGGGATGATATTGGATATGGTGGAGGTCCTACTGGAGGGAGGACATTTTTGTACCAATTTTATAATGTCGGGGGCTTTTATGGACAAATAGTATAATGGAGGGTATATATGATCCTTTTCACATAGTAGAGGGATATTTTTGACCCTTCCCGTTAGAAATATCCTTCATCCACCTATTGGATTAAAAATACCTCTCCATCCACTTTTTTGGTTCACTTATGCCCTTTGACCGTTAGGTCAATGCTAAATTAAAAGTTATTATTATTCTTTTTGCAAAACTAAAAAAAAAATTATATTGCAAAATATTTTCGTTTTTTAAAAACTAAAAAAATATTTTCAACAAAAATATTTTCGTTTGTGAAAAATATTTTTTTTCATTTTGTTCAGTTGTTTAAAGCATTTCGTTTTATTTTCGTTTTTCAGTTTTTTTTAAAAGAAAATATTTTTGGTTTTTAAGAAAACTAAAAAAAATGAAAAAAAATTCAAAAACGAAAATATTTTATTAATTTTTCTTTTCCTGTTTTTACAAAAAAATTTCAGTTCTTACAAAAAAAAAATGCTTCAAAAAAACTGAAAAAAATGGGAAAAAATATTTTTTGTAAAAATTAAAAAAAAAGAAGAAGAAGCTTTACTAAATTAGTGGACTACTGGTGCATTAGTTTAAAAAAACGAAAATATTTGTAAATTTTTTTTTTTTAAGTTTTACAAAAAGAATAATAATTATTTTTAATATTCTGCATTGACCTAACGGTCAAAGGGCATAAGTAAACCAAAAAGGTGGATAATGGGGTATTTTTAGCCCAATAGGTGGATGAAGGGTATTTTAAAACCTTTTCCAACAGTTTAGGAACATTTTGAACCCTTTTCCGTTTTACAAATTTACCCATAATAATGATAACATTTCAAAAGTTTTGAGAAATAATTTCGAGAATTAGTAGTTAATGATAAGGGTAAAACAGGAAAAAATTGTCTTTTTCTTGATTTAGTATAGTGGACAAGTAAAAATTAAAATGTATTTTTAGTATAGTAGATAAATAAAAGTGAACGAAGGAAGTACTTGTTATCATCTATTGGCACTATTTAGAGGTAGTAATAAGTTACTTGGCACTATTTATTTATTTTTTAATCTTTTTTGAAAATGAAAGGCCGTATTGGCGCTAGAACTAGTGAGTTAGAGCAACAACTAGTAGCTT
>NW_017672633.1:83754-88410 GCF_001879085.1 Nicotiana attenuata
AGGCTTTGGAACCAACCTACTATGGTCATCTGGTGTCCGCAGTGGGGAAAACTTTCAATGAGGTCGTAAAGATGGGAAGCATGGTGGAAGAGGGTCTCAAGTCTAACAAAATTATGAGCTATTCGGCACTCAAAGCAACTACGCAGGCTATTCAAAGCGGCACCGGAGGAGTATTGGGAAAGAAAAAGAAAGAAGAAGTAGCAGTAGTGGAATCAAGGGTCTGGTCCAGGAGTCCGTCACCATATTATCACCAACCTCGCCCTCACCCCCAAGCTTACCCACATACTCCATATGGCCCACCACAGCATTACTACCCACCTCCTACTCCCCATTTCTCCGTCCATCATGCCCAGACATACCCCCAACCCCCTACCCATGCACAATGGCGCGCACCTACTCCCCAAAATACTTATCCATCTCAAAACACCTACCCACCCCCAAGAACCAACAAAAATACCGCTGGAACCAGTTACCGACCCAACCCCGCATTTAAAAATGATAGGCTGCAAAAGAAGAAGACTTTTACTCCCTTGGGTGAATCTTATACCAGCCTGTACCACAGATTAAGGCAGTTAGGCATGCTGAACCCGATCGAACCCAAATTACCAAACCCTCCCCAAGGAACCTGGACCATTCAGTAAGCTGTGAGTATTGCTCTGGAGCGCCTGGACATGACACGGAGAAATGTTGGCATCTGAAAACCGCCATTCAGGAACTCATTGATACAAGGAGAATTGAGGTGCAGGCTCCGGAGACTCCCAATATCACGCAGAATCCGCTACCGATTCATCATGAGGCTCACATGATCGAGTTAGTGCAGAAGGGAGAATGCAAGAAGCCGTCACAAACTGTGATGATGATTAAGGCAAGTGAAGCTAAAGCAAACGAGAAGTTGGTCGATGGGAAAACCCCGGTCGCAGTGGACCGGACAGTCAGAAAACTGGTGATAGAACCAGAGCCTGTTAAGGTGTCAGTACCAGGAGCAGTTATTAAGCCTGTATTGGTTGTAAGAGGCGCTCGAACAGAACCAGTTATCATTAAGCCAGTGACCCAGTTGCCTGTGGTTAGTGAGCAAGCTGTCCCATGGAACTATGACAGAGTGACTGTAATGTACCAAGGAAAGGAAGTTAAAGAAGAAGTGTGCGAAACTCATGGGTTGACTAGATCAGGGAGGTGCTTTGCCCCTGAAGAATTGAGAAAGGTTAAAGCGGCTAAAGACAATCAGGCACCGACAAAGAGGGCTGTTACTGAAGAAGAAGCTGAAGAGTTTCTGAAAAAGATGAAGGCTCAGGACTATTCGATTGTGGAACAACTGAGAAAAACCCCGGCACAGATCTCACTATTGTCCTTACTGATCCATTCGGATGAACACCGCCGGGCGTTGATGAAGATTCTAAACGAAGCTCATGTGCCAGATAAAATCACTGTGAATCATCTTGAAAAGATTGCAAACAAAATTTTTGAGGTGAACAGGGTAACATTTTCTGATGATGAATTGCCATTGGAAGGAACTGAACACAATAGAGCTCTTTACCTCACACTGAAGTGTGAAGATTCAGTGGTAACTCGGGTGCTAATTGATAATGGGTCTAGTGCAAACATTTGCCCTCTTTCCACTCTAGAAAAGTTGAAAGTTGACAGGGAAAGAATTTATACAAATAGCATCTGTGTACGGGGATTTGACGGTGGAGGGAAAGACACAGTGGGAGATATTGTGTTGGAACTAACAATAGGACCTGTGGAATTCACTATGGAGTTTCAAGTGCTCGATGTCAGCGTTTCCTACAATCTTTTATTGGGACGGCCCTGAATTCATGCCGCAAAGGCGGTACCGTCTACTTTGCATCAAATGGTTAAATTTGAATGGGATCGGCAGGAGATCGTGGTCCATGGAGAGGATAATTCTTGTAATGTTATTACATCCTTCGAGGAAGTTGAAAATGACAAAGGCCCGTGGGTGTACCAAGTCATGGACGGAGTGTCAGTTGATAAAATCTCGGAAGGGGAATGTGTTCCTATGCCCAAGATAGCTGCTGCATCTGTTATGGTAGCTTCAGAGATGATAAGGAATGGATTCTTGCCTGGAAAGGGGTTGGGCGCTTCACTGCAGGGAATCATACAACCAGTATCTCTTCCCGGAAATCTGGACACTTTCGGGCTAGGTTTCAAACCCAATGCTGCTGACATAAGGAGAGCCAAAAAGATGAAAAAGAGAGTGTGGACCCTACCAAAACCCATTCCTCGCCTTTCTCGTTCCTTCGTCCGGCCTGGTACTAAACAACGCCCAGCAACAGCACTACCGAATTCTACGGTGACAGAACCTGACAAAGAGTTGATCGAAAAGTTTGAAAGGGTGTTCAATGAAGTGAATATGGTGGAACTAGGCGAAGGTCCGAGTGAAGTTGATGTGCAGTTCGTGGGGTCTCAGGCCAAGCTCAATAACTGGGAAGCTACTCCTCTTCCAACTCGGAAGGAGTCGTGGTAGTTAGCTTTGGATTTTCCTTTGAGTATTAGTTCTGGATTATTTCCAGGGTTGTAATTCAGATTTCTATGTTCCGTCCATTTGGATGAGTTAATCTTTGTTCTTTTACAATTTTAATGAAATGCAATTTCCTTCTCTCTTCACTCCTGATAGCCTCTATTTTGTTTTCTTTTCTTTCTTGTACAGTCCTTTTTATGCTGGTTTCAATGATGTGTCATGCATGAGGAGTTTCCGGCCTAGTCTTGAGATTCCATATGAAATAGCAATACAAGAAATTGAGTGTGATGGCGAGGGTGAATACGATGACGAGGAAGCTTTGGAAGAAATCAGTAAAGAGTTATATCAATTTGAGCAAAAACCCAAACCTAACTTGAATGACACAGAGGCAATCAATCTAGGGGATCAGGAAAATGTTCGAGAAACAAAAATAAGTGTCCATTTGGAAGCCCCGCTCAGAGAGGAGATAATTAAATTGTTGTGTGAGTACAAAGATGTGTTTCCATGGTCATATGATGATATGCCGGGTCTAAGCACCGATCTGGTAGTCCACAAATTGCCCATTCATCCGGAATGCCCTCCTGTCAAGCAGAAGTTGAGGAAATTCAAAACAGATATCAGTGTGAAAATTAAGGAAGAGGTTACTAAGCAATTTGAGGCGAAGGTTATACGGGTTACTCGGTATCCTACCTGGTTAGCTAATGTGGTACCAGTGCCAAAAAAGGATGGGAAGACCAGAGTATGTGTTGATTACCGTGATCTCAATAAGGCGAGCCCGAAAGACAACTTCCCACTCCCAAACATCCATATATTGATTTACAACTGTGCTAAACATGAGATTGGTTCCTTCGTGGATTGTTATGCGGGCTATCACCAGATTTTGATGGATGAGGAGGATGCGGAAAAGACGGCCTTCCATTTGGTTTGAAGAACGCAGGGGCAACGTATATGAGGGCAATGACTACCATGTTCCATGACATGATACATCAGGAAATCGAGGTCTATGTGGACGACGTGATCATAAAGTCGAGGAAACAATATGATCATGTGCGGGATTTGAGAAAATTCTTCCAGAGACTCCGCAGGTACAACCTCAAGCTTAATCCAGCAAAGTGTGCGTTTGGAGTCCCGTCGGGGAAGTTGTTGGGATTTATAGTGAGTCGGCGTGGTATTGAATTAGACCCGTCCAAGATTAAAGCCATCCAGGAGCTACCGCCACCAAGGAACAAGAAAGATGTGATGAGTTTGCTTGGCAGGTTGAATTACATCAGCAGGTTCATTGCCCAGCTTACAACTACTTGTGAGCCCATTTTCAAGCTGCTAAAGAAAGATGCTGCGGTCAGATGGACAGACGAATGTCAAGCAGCATTTGACAAGATTAAGAAGTATTTGGCTAGTCCACCTGTGTTGGTCCCGCCAGAGCCAGGAAGGCCCTTGATCCTTTACCTGACTGTGTTGGACAATTCTTTTGGTTGTGTACTGGGGCAGCATGACATCACAGGAAGGAAAGAGCAGGCGATTTACTACCTCAGCAAGAAGTTCACATCATATGAGGTAAAATACACTCAACTCGAGAGGATGTGTTGTGCTTTAACCTGGGTAGCGCAAAAGTTGAAACATTACTTGTCAGCATATACTACCTATCTCATCTCTCGGTTAGACCCATTGAAGTATATATTTCAAAAGCCCATGCCCACAGGGAGACTAGCGAAATGGCAAATCCTGCTTACGGAATTTGATATTGTTTACGTGACTCGGACTGCAATGAAAGCACAGGCGTTGGCTGATCATCTAGCTGAGAATCTCGTTGATGATGAATATGAGCCTTTGAAAACATACTTCCCTGACGAGGAGATAATGCATGTTGAAGAATTAGGACAGGTCGAGAATCCTGGATGGAAACTTTTCTTTGATGGAGCTGCCAATGCCAAGGGTGTCGGAATAGGAGCAGTACTGATTTCTGAAACAGGGCAACATTACCCCGTCACTGCTCAACTTCGTTTCTATTGCACCAACAACATGGCTGAGTACGAAGCATGTATCCTGGGATTGAGGTTGGCCAAAGACATGGGTGTCCAGGAAATCTTGGTCATGGGTGACTCGGACCTTCTTGTACACCAGATTCAGGGGGAGTGGGAAACACGAGATTTGAAGCTCATACCATACGGCAGTGTTTG
>NW_017672633.1:90238-150538 GCF_001879085.1 Nicotiana attenuata
GTGGAGGAAGAGTTTGATGGTGAGCCATGGTTCCATGATATAAAGGAATATCTCCGGATGGGAGTATACCCGACACAAGCTACAGGGGATCAAAAGAGAGCAATTCGATGCCTGTCGAGCGGATTTTTCTTCAGTGGAGGAGTATTGTACAAGAGAACTCCAGATCTTGGTTTATTGAGATGCATAGATGCCAAACAGGCTACAGTTATCATGGCTGAGGTACATGCGGGAGTTTGTGGACCTCATATGAGTGGATATATATTGGCAAAGAAGATCCTTCGAGCAGGTTATTATTGGCTTACTATGGAACGGGATTGCATCAGCTTCGTGCGCAAATGTCATCAATGTCAGATACACGGAGATTTGATTCATTCTCCACCATCTGAATTGCATACAATGTCAGCACCATGGCCGTTCGTTGCCTGGGGAATGGATGTTATTGGTCCGATTGAGCCAGCAGCCTCAAATGGGCATAGATTTATTTTGGTAGCTATTGATTATTTCACTAAATGGGTGGAGGCAAAAACCTTCAAATCCGTGACTAAGAAGGCAGTTGTCGATTTCGTACATTCAAATATCATATGCCGGTTTGGGATCCCGAAGGTAATCGTCACAGATAATGGTGCCAATCTCAATAGTCATTTGATGGCCGAGACATGTCAGCAGTTTAAGATCATGCACCGCAATTCCACTCCATATCGTCCTAAGGCAAATGGGGCAGTTGAAGCAGCTAACAAGAATATCAAGAAAATACTTCGGAAAATGGTAGAAGGGTCAAGGCAATGGCATGAAAAGTTACCTTTTGCTTTGTTAGGCTATCGCACTACTGTCCGCACTTCAGTAGGAGCGACTCCCTACTCATTGGTGTATGGAACCGAATCAGTAATACCCGCAGAGGTTGAAATCCCGTCCCTCCGAATCATCGCAGAGGCAGAGATTGATGATGATGAATGGGTTAAAGCCTGCCTGGAACAACTAAGTTTGATTGATGAGAAGCGACTGGCAGCAGTGTGTCACGGTCAATTGTACCAATGAAGAATGGCAAGAGCATATAACAAGAAAGTGCGTCCGCGGAAGTTCGAAGTAGGACAGTTGGTGCTCAGACGTATCCTACCTCATTGGGCTGAGGCAAAAGGAAAGTTCGCCCCAAACTGGCAAGGGCCATTTGTTGTAACCAGAGTTTTGTCCAATGGCGCTTTATATGTAACGAACGTGGAAGGAAAATGTGTAGAAATGGCTATCAATTCTGATGCAGTCAAGAGATATTATGTATGATTTTCTTTATCTTTGTGTACCTGATTGTATTTGGCATGTGTTGAGATTGAAATGATGAAGGCATTTTGTTCTGCTACCCAAACACTTTATACTTTGTTATCCCTTTGAGCCTTATTATATTTCCTTTCGTATCCCTCTTTCGGAATCAATAACAAAACTCGAAAGCCCGAGCGGGGAAAGTCAGCGGATAAACAAGGAAAAAACAGTCCAAAAGAAAAGAAAAGAAAAAGAGAAGAAAAGGAAAAGGAGAAAAAAAAAAGAGAAAAGAAAAGAAAAGAAAAAAGAAAAAAAAGAAAAGAAAAGAGAAGGAAAAGAAAAAGAAATGAAAAGAAAGAAAAGGAGAAGTAGAAGAAAGAAAGATCGCCACAATAAAGTAGTTCTATGGCCTGAACTACGTTTGACTTGATCCCGAAAGGGTACGTAGGCAGCCTCACTGAGGTTCAGTCACAACAGAAGAAAAATCCAAGAATCCCCAAGAAGGAAACTGGGGCAGAGGTCATGGTTGTTGCAAGGGATATGATTCCGAAAGTTGTAATGTTGAACCCACATTTGAATTATTTTGAGCTTTTATACCTTTCTTTCTAAAACCCATCCAAAAGCCACATTACGGTCCAAAGAAAGACCTTCTAATCAATTTCAAGAAATGTCAATACGGGCAGGTAAAGCGACTCATGTCGGAGACAACACTCTGGTGACAGAAGGAAAATGATAAAATGAGAGAGTCTTATCGGTGAAAACCCTCACGGGCACCATAGGGCGATGTGAGTTTAGAGAAATGAAAATGAGAGAGTCTTATTGGTGAAAACCCTCACGGGCACCGTAAGGCGAGGTGAGTTTGAGAGATATTAAAATGAGAGAGTCTTATTGGTGAAAACCCTCACGGGCACTGTAAGGCGAAAGTGAGATCTTTCAGTTGGGCAAATGAAAGAAGTCTGTGGATGAAAGTTGTTTGAAACATGGCGAAACAAACAAGGTTTCGGTTTGGCGAGAGTCGGGCGTGAAAGTATGAGACAACAAATGTGGTAATTGATAATTGATTGGTTGGACAGACTAGGCTGGAATCCAAAATGCATGGCACGATCAATGGAATCAGCCTTTCCGCTAGATAAGTCCTGTCCTTTTTCTCTTCATTACAACTCATTCGTTTTCATAGTTTTTCTATCCTCAAAACCTTCGAGGTCATTGCATTTCATTTTCTTGAAGTCTGTCTATAAGATGTTTTAGCGTCAGTTCTATTCAAAAACAACAGAAGGATGTCAAAGCTAACTACCAGCTTCCCAGCTAGATGGCACAACAAGGTGGGGACATGTCACAAGAGAGTAAACATGAAGGACCAATGAAAATCAGTGGAATAATTAGATGGTTGTGAGGGAAAAGCAAGGTCCAAAAGAGGGGAACAGAAACACCAAACATTAATACGAGGTAAAGCATGTGGGTCATCAAGGTCAGAGGGTTGAAAGTCAATTGGGAATCGTGGCAAGTCAAAACAAGTTAGAAGACACGCAAGTCAGAGCAAAGTCAGAAGCGGGAGCATGGCCAACAAGAATGCCAGCAGCTAACCACCATTTTACATTAACAAATTTTTCTTTGATTGAAACTGGGGCGGAAAATTTTCTTTGTTTGTTTATTTTTTAGCAGTCAGGAGCCCACCTGGAGAACAAGGGAATATTTCAAATTTCAGCAGTCAGGAGCCCGCCTGGAGAACAAGGGAATACTTTTTAAGCGTCCGCAGTCAGGAGCCCACCTGGAAAACGGACACACGTTTCAAATAATAACAATCAGGCATCATTCGGAGGGATGGCAGCAATATCGCCAACCACAATGCAAGACAACAACAGGAATACCATCGGAAGATTACAAGACACAAATTCAAGGCAACACAAGAACAAGTTAGAAGACATAGATAGGACTCTCTTGTAATTCGTAGATCATAGCTTAGGCTAGCTTCTTTTTTATTTTTATTTTAACACGGTGTAATAAGGAGGTCAGCGAGCAGTAGCAACGGCAACAGCAGTGAAATCACAGCTCCTGGTAGTCCCAGCTACCAAACCCTGCCGAACTACACTGACCTGATTCCTGTTTAGCCCAGGATATGTAGGCAACCTTTGAAGCAGGGTGCGGTCAACTCTTTCAAAAATGCTTCACACGGAATATGCAAACGGGCAAAAATCGCTCATTTCCGCTCACTTGTCTTTGCACGAAAACTCTTTGTGTTTCCGGGCAAAGAGGGGCAGCTGTGAGCACGTGATTTTTGCCCTAAGCAATAATTCCCAAAATTTCAAACAAAACAATTTCTTTAGTATTTTGTAATTTTTCGTGAAATTTTGGGCATTTTTTTTGGTAATTGTTGCATTTCTATTGGTGCATTTTAATTCATGAAAAAATACAAAAATGTGTTGCATGTGCATTTAGGAGTTAGTTTGCATCTTAAGAATTATTTAGTAATCAATTGTCCTATGAAATGGAAAATCACAAAAAACAGTTAATTTGTACTTTTAATGTTAGCTTTGATTTACGAATAGTTTTTCTGTTAATTTGCTTGTGTTGATTATCATTTTAGGTTTAATTATTTTTTTTAGTAGTTAATTTAGCTCTAGGAATTAATTTTGATTCTAATTAAATCTTGAGAAAAAGAGAAAGTGAAAAAGAAAAGGGAATTTTGAATTGTTTGCTTTGAAGTAAAATGAAGAGAAGAGGAAAATTGGGCCATTTTAATTTAATTCCCAGCCCAAACAATTTCCCACCAGAACCCGTTCGTCCCAGCCCAACCCATTCCCTGACCCGGTCCACCTTCTCCCAAGTGGCGATTCTGAATATTAATAATAAATCCCGTTCCGACTGTCCTTTAATTGAAAAAACTCCTTTGCGCCCTCACAGGTAGTGAAAAAGGAGGTGTGACAAGGTGAAAACACCATTACGAAATAACCTAGGGGAGTAGAGATGAATTAGGTGGGGGAAGGTAAAGTTAACATCTGCTAAGTTAGCCAGATGTCTTAAACAAGCCACAACCCTCCATACGAACGGGCCAATCTGTGCTAGACATACTTTGAAGAAACGACAGAAATCGAGAATTACTGGGTCGATAGCTGGTTTAAACCCAAGAGTAAAAGGGTATGTGTAAACGAAAGAGAGTCCAGTCATATATGAAGTAATCCTTTGATTTGGATTGGGGATTACAATGGGAAAATTGTCATACCAGTGGCAATCTTTGCGAACTATAGGAGCTAAAAGCTCTGTAATCAAAGTGGGGAAAGCATCAGCACGATCTCGACCTGCAGCTTGGTTTTGAAGTGATTGTCTATGATGGTGAAAAGAAAAATCGTTAGGAATTATCTCCTCCACCAAAGGCTCTTGTAATGGTTCAGAGGTTTCCTTGCCCTTAGAAGATGATTTTTGGGTATAATAACCCCTGGTTCTAGAAGAAGAGCCAGGATTAGAAGAAGGCATGGCAGAACCACCACCACGAGAAGATCCTAAACTACGAAGTCTTCCACCCCTTCTATGTCTGACAGGGGCATTGGGATAATTTTCTAAAGCAGGAGCTCTTCTAGGGTTAGGGTTTGAAGAATACATGATGAGGAAGACGACGAAGTGAATAAAAATTTGCACAGTTTGAGTGTTCGAAAGAGTTTTGTGTGGAAAAAATTAAAAGATAAAACTGTATTTATAGGTAACCGTCAAAAAGTGAAAACGCAGTAATGGAAGGGTCACAATAATGGTAACTCGTACTTCGTGAATAGTGGAGCTATAAAAGAGGACCTTAAAAGGGGGTGCAAGTTGCAGAATCAATAAGGAGTTGACATGTGTGAAGAACATTAAATAGATGTGACCATTGAAGCGTCAATCTTGTCACAACATTAATGATGACAAAAATTCTCCTTTTATGAAATCCACTTTCCAAATATTCAACTGACGAATAAATGGAAAGTGGGGGACTATCTGTATTGGGAAAAATTTACTCTGCATATTGGAGATGATGTGTCATGACACGTAGACTGGTCAAATAGTCAAAGAATTAAGGTTGTTCAATAGGTACGAGCAACAACAGGCACGAGCAAGTTAAACAGAAGAGACACGAGCAGTCATGTGAGACATTCAATGCTCGTACCCGTTCAAAGCATTTAGACCGCAAAGATCGTGAAGAGTCAAAGGAATGAATCTGACAACAAATAAGAGCCCAGATACAGCATTTAATGCGAGAAACATTAGAGAATATGTATTTAATGTATATGATTACATAACGTAACATTTAAAGTCATTAACTGCCCATAATTGTCTTATTATGACAAAGGTAAAGTCTGAATTCCAAAAATGGCTATAAAAGGGAAAGTCATAAACAATTGTAAGCACGGAAAAACACTATTGAAATATATCTTGATTTACTAGCTTTCATATCTTATTCTCAAATTTCTTTCTTTATACTCTTTTCCGATTATCAATAACCCGTGTTCTTCTAAATTCAAGCTTTGACCTAAAATCTAATTTTTTGGTTAAACAGTTAGTTGACAACAGGTGGTCGAATGATGAGATGACACGTGGAACCGAAGACAAGCAAAAATGAGTTAGAAGATAATCGACACCGGGTGCGAAGTATGTAACCGGTGTAGGACAGATCCTTAAGGAAGCTTATCCGGTAATAGAGATTCAAAGGTTTGACATCGGAAAGAATTTAATGAGCAGGTGTTACAGAGAATATCTGTATTCAAAGTTAGCCATTATGCACCCATCAATGGCATTTTTATTCTCATCAAGAAGAAGTTTGATTTAGGGATCTTGTTTCCCTCAATAGGGCTATAAATAGGGTGGTTAACAACCATTGTAACATAGGAAACATTTGGCATACAAAAGCTTTAGTTTACTATTTTATGCTCAATCTAAATAGCTTTATCATCGCTTTATCAGGGCTTTCATTTTTTGCTCTCAAAAAGACCAAGTTCGGAGCCAGGCTTGTTATCTTCTTTAATTTTAGTCGTTAATCTTACTTTTCCTATTTCTTTATCATTTTTGGATCAAATTGATTCGCTTGTCTATAAATAATGCAATAAATTCAACTGTACCGTTTATGGGTAAACAGATTGGCCCCCACCGTGGGACATAGACAACTATGTAATTGCTTTGATCCATTTGTTTATTATTAACAAGTTTTGGTTCTTTTCTTAGTAAAAACAGATATGGCAGATAATGAAGTCAACAACGCTCACAACGTTAGAACAGATAATGAACGGTAATAAGTATCCAACGTGATGAATCCATCAGCGAGACCTGCAACGAAGGGGATGAAACAACCCCTGTTCGCGAAGGATAATATTCCCAGCATGTGCGGGGCCCAAACTTTGATGATGCGGAAGATGAACACGTTGCTAAAACGGTAAACTCCTAAGAGAGCAATAAAGAGCAATCATGGATCACCTTTCGAGACAAGATCGTGTGATGATGGAATTGAAGCAGGCATTATCGGGCACTTCCAACAATTCTAATGGAAGGGCCACGGTTCATCCCAGTGCTCCCCCAAATCAGACAGTACAAAGGATCGATAACAAAACTCTATGGGATGAGGTCGATTTCGACGGAGCTGAAGGTACCGGTTGTGGATCTAGGAACAACAACATGAACGATCCTTTCAAAATCGAGCTTATGAGATTCATGAGAAAGACAAATGAGCTAATAGATCAGAATGCACAGGAGTTTCATGCTCGAATGGATTAGATTTCGGACGCACCGTCGGTGTTGAAGGGTCAGGATTCAAAAAAGTACATGCAGTTGTCATTTAAGCCATGTGCGGCACCATAGTTGATCCCGAAAAGGTTTAAAATGCAAGATATATTGATGTATGATAGGACTTCAAATCCGCAGGAGCACATTACGACCTATACCAGGGCAGTGAAAGGAAATGACTTGGCTTAACATGAGATTGAGTTGGTTCTATTGAAAAAGTTTGGCGAAACCCTCATGAAGGGGGACCTGACATGGTATTCCCTTTTACCTAAGCATTCAATCGACTTTTTTGAAATGCTCGCAGACTCGTTCATTAAAGCCCATGCTAGAGAAAGAATGGTCCAAGCCAGAAAGGCGGATATATTCAGAATTTTGCAAGGAGAATCCGAGCTGCTGCGGGAATTCATAATCTAGTTCCAGAAATAAAAGATGATGCTACCAGCGGTTCCAAATGAATGGGCAGTGGAGGTATTCACGAATGGTCTCAATCCATAGAGTTCCGGTGTCTTCTGAAAATTAAAGGAGAGCTTGCTTGAGTTTCAGGCGACCACATGGGTAGATGTCCACAATCGCTACAGTCGAAGATAAGGATAGAAGACAACCAACTTGGTTCATCGGTGTCATCCAAGGGACAGGGTCGTGATAAAAATTAGGATAGGTTTAAAAGTGACTTTGATGCAGATCGGAGGTCCTCTAGAGGTCCTTTTTTACTGTACGAGAGGACCGATGGGCGTAGTAGTAAAGGATTTTAGTCATCAGATAGGTCTTCTTCTGACGGAAGGATGGATCGTGGCCGGAATAACAAGTCGTTGCAAGAAAGAGGGGTGCTAGTGTCCCGAGATCTCACATATCCCAGGTTATCATATTATAACTTTAATATCAGCTTGGTAGAATTGGTATCGGCGATGAGAAATATCAAAGAAGCACGATTCCCAATACCAATTCGATCGTATCCTAACCAGAGGGATCATAGTTTGTGGTGTGAGTTCCATGGGACTCACGGATATAGAATCGGGGACTGCCGACATCTACGCAAGGAGGTGGTGACATTGTTAACGAATGGTCATCTTAGAGAATTTTTAAGTGACCGTGCCAAAAAAAATTATGGCCAAAGTCGGGGCAATGCGGAGCCATCGAAGACATTGGTTAGGTCACCTCAGATGAACATCAACATGACCTTTGGAGAAAACAAAGTCAACGGGGTAACTTTCTCAGCAGCGAGGAAAACGAAGATGTCGGTGAGAGTCCAGGAAGTCTCGGAAGATGACATCACCTTCACGGAGGAGGATGCTAACGGACTTCTTCTGCCACACAATGATGCTTTGGTAATCTCTCTCAATGTTTTAGATTTTAAAATTAAGAGTGTTTTTGTTGACCCATGAAGTTCTGCCAATATCATACAATGGAGGGTTCTGGAGCAAGCGAAGTTAACTGGTAATATCATTCCGGCAACAAAGCTTCTATCTGGCTTCAATATGACAAGTGTGACAATCCGAGGAGAGATTTTGCTGCCCACGCATGTCGAAGGAGTAACAAAGACCATTTTGTTCGAAGTGGTAGATGGTGATATATGCTACAATGTAATCCTCGAAAGGCCGTGGATACACGAGATGAAGGTTGTGCCCTCAACGTATCATCAATTATTGAAGTTTCTGACACCTGAAGGGATCAGAAATATAAAAGGAGACCAAATGGTGGCAAGGGGGATGAACACGGTGACCATTTCCAATAGCAAAAGAAAAAAAACTAGCAAATAGCAATTACAAGAACCGGTGCCTTCTCCCTTTCCGATTGAAAATGAAAAAGGCGGGGCATCATTGGAATCCTATCAGGTACCGAGGTCCTTCCAGGTACCGGAAGAAACGGATGCAAGCAAGTCAACCGCAGAGGAGCTTGAGAAGGTGGCCTTATTCGAGGAATTTTTAGAAATAAAGTTTCATCTGAGAACTGGGTTAAATCCCGAGCTCAGGTTAGAATTTATAATCTTTCTTAAAGCTAACTTTGACTGCTTTGCATGGTCGCGCTCGGATATGACAGGTATTCCATTGGAGGTAGCGATCCACAAACTTAGCTTGGATCCGAACTTCCCACCGATAAGGCAAAAAAATTGCCCGATAGCGGAGCTCAGGAATATGTTTGTTAAAGAAGAGTAACCTGACTACTCAATATCAGTTCAATTCGGGAGGTAAATTATCCGGAATGGTTAACCAACGTAGTTATAGTACCTAAAAAGAATAACAAATTTAGGATGTGTGTAAACTATAAGGATTTGAATAAGGCGTGCCCCAAAGACTCTTTCCCATTGTCAAATATTGATCAAATGATTGAGGCGATGGCCGGGCACGAGTTGATGAATTTTCTTGACGCTTGTTCCGGGTATAATCAGATTAGGATGAACCCAAAAGATGAAGAAAAAACTTCTTTCATCACAAACTTTGTCACATGTTGCTATAATGTGATGTCTTTTGGGTTTATGAATGCCGGAGCCACTTATCAGAGGCTCGTTAATAAGATTTTTATAAAGAAGATAGGAAAAATGATGGAAGTATATATCGATGACATGTTAGTTAAGTCTTTAATCATCTGAAATATCTCCAAGATAATTTCACCATTCTAAGGAAGTACAACATGAAACTCAACCTCGAGAAGTGTTCCTTCCGGGTTGGCTCCAGAAAGTTCTTGGGAATTCACGTCTCACAAAGAGGGATTTAAGTAAACCCCGAAAAAATCAAAGCCATCGAGGACATCCCGGACCAGCTAACAAGCGTAAAAGAAGTGCAAAGGTTGACTGATAGGTTGGCGGCTCTAAGCAGGTTCATCTCAAGGTCCTCAGAGAAGTGCCACCACTTCTTTTCTCTTTTAAAAAAGAAGAATGACTTCGTGTGGACTCCAGAATGCCAACAGGCGTTGAAGGACCTAAAAAGGTACCTGTACAACCCTCAATTATTGTCGAAACCAAGGGAAGGTGAACAATTGCTAATTTATTTAGTGGTCTCGAAAATTGCGGTAAGTACCGTTCTAGTCCGAGAAGATGAAAATACGCAATTATCTATTTATTACGTTAGTAAAATATTATAAGGAGTGGATACACGATATCCGCACTTAGAAAAGTTGGCCTTAGCCCTCGTAGTTGCTTCTCGAAAGCATGTAACCCAATAGCCGTTGTGACAACATTTCCATTAAGGAATGTCATTCATAAGCCCGAGTTATCAAACCGTTTGGCTAAATGGGAAGTCGAATTTAGTGAATTCGGCATTTAGTACAAACCCAGGATTGCAATCAAGTCACAATCTTTGGACAACTTCAGTCCGGGGTTAATGCCTTTGGCTGTTAAGGAAGTAGTGTTGGTGTGGGAATGACATCGGGAGTTTGGACCTTGTTTACCGATGGAGCCTCCTAATGGTAGGCTAGGAACCCATGTTTTGTTCATAGTTCGCACTCTAATCACTACATTTTACATGTGGTTGAACTTAATTAATGGTGATTTGCGCTTATTAAATTTTTTATGCCTTGTAGGAAATGGTTCCAAGCTATTAATATAATTTGGAGCCAATTTAAACAAGTTGGAGCTTTGAAGTCTCCGTAAAAGCCCAAGAAATTAAGTCGGGATCACATTCGGGAGTCGAGAACCAAGTCTGGATGTCAAAAAGTGAGAAAACAAAATTACTCTCAGAAAATGGCATTACCCCGTCTCGCCATGAGTAGCGGGGCGCGGGGCGCTAGTGTCAAATTCCTGCAGAGTGAAAAAAATAGGTCTCTGAACTTTCCCACTAACGCACCGCGTGGGGCGCCGCGCCATGCGCCGCGGTAGTGTATTTTCTCGCCCAACTTTTTCCACTTCACCTTGGAAAGGATAGTTTTGTCTGGACCCGTTCCTACATGGTATAAATACATCAAAAACACGAATTTTAGAGGACTTTTGACCTACGGAAGACTGGAGGACATTGGAGACTCTAAGGCACAAGGATTCATCATTCTTTCCTCAACTCAACACCCGAGTTTGGATTGTATTGATGTTTTCTTATTCTTTATCTCTATTTGTGATGACTTTCTCCATGATTATGGAGTAGTTTACTTTAGGGTTTGATAGATATGGTATTTTGATGGATATTTGTGGATTTTAACTCTAGTTATTTTGCATGAATTCGTTTATGGAGCTTTAAATTGTTTGCCACTTTATTCACCAGTATATTTAATCGAAAGAGAAATATTTTGGTGACTGTCTTTGCATTATTTTGTTTGGATTAATTCAGTGATTCTCTTAAGTAATCGAAAGAGCTTGTTGAATTGTTGGTTAAATCAAGTTAGGAGAATATTCGAGAGACGTTTTTCTAAAGACTAATTCATTAACGCATGCTTGCATATTTTTACAGTGCTTATATTAGTTTACCTCGTAGAGTTAAGATTTAATAGAGAGAGGAGTCTTAACTATGCGTTTGACCTAATCATCGAGTGAATTCATAAGAATCATTAGAACTTTAGAGTGAATTGAACTAGAGTTAGATCCCAAATAGCTATCTTGCACCTATCATGTCATGACCTTTATTTCTCCACATTGATATTTCGGTGTTGCTCAACTCTTGTCTTTTTGTGATTAATTGTTAATTATTTTAGTTTCATAGTTAACTTTAGTTATTAATCATCCCAACCAAAGTGTTAATCATCCTCAATAGCGTTAAGCAAGGAATTACTTGAACACTATTGAAATCCAATCCAAGTGGAGACAATAATCATAACTATACTATCTTCGGCTAGCGAGCATTAATTTTGTATTGTGTTTTGCACTTGTCAAATTTTGGCGTCGTTGTCAGGGATTGGCAATCAATAGTGTCCGGGTTAGTTTTTTGTGCTAATTCAGGAACTAATTTTATTTTATTCTTCACGGTTTTTGTCTTCCATGTGCAGGCAACAGGTTAAGCTCTTTGGTGTATGACTCGATCTTCTTCTAAGGAAGTGATTCCATACAATCCAGAGGTGGAAAAGCGTCTGCACAGTTAAGGAAAGAGAAAGATGATACCGAAAAATTCTTGGGGCAATCATCAACCCAAGAGAACATGGCTAAGAACGGTGAGGAGATAGTTGATTTGGATGCATGGGAAGCAGCCGCACAGGCAAGTGCTGAAGCAACTCTTAGAGCTGATGAAATAGTTGAGGGGAATAGAGAAAGAAGATTCAACCTAAACTGACCTATGGTTGAAGATGAATTTAAAAATAACATGCCCAGGCCTGGATGATCACTAGGAGACTATGCCAGGCCAGTCTACAACCAAGGAGCATCTAGTGTGCGACCCCCTCAGAACGCAAATAATTTTGAGATCAAGCAAGGGATACTTCAGACCATTCAGAATAATTGTGTCTTCCGTGGCCAACCCAATGAAGATCCAAATACTCATTTGATGGATTTTGATGAGATTATGAATACCTTCTAGCATAACTGAGTATCGAAAGATGCTATCTACTTAAGGATATTCCTTTTTTCACTGAGGGAAGATGCTAAGCACTGGTTGCGGAGTTTGCCGACTAGGTCAATTCAAACTTGGGAATACATGACAAGGAAGTTCCTTGAAAAATATTTTTCAGCTGCAAAAACAGGGAAAATTCAAAGAGAGATCCACAACTTTGAGCAAAAAGAGACAGAAACGGTGTTTGAAGCATGGGAAAGATTTAAGGAGATTGTGAGAAGATGTCAGCATCATGGAGTAAACTTGTGGATACAACTCCAAGATTTATGGGATGGTATGACACCTTCTGGCAGGGGGACGCTAAACAACACAGTCGGAGGTCCTCTTATGAAGAAAACTCTCGAGGAGATTGTTGCAATTCTAAATGAATTATATGAAGATGTAAATCAATGGCATGCAAATGATAACCATAGAAGAAAATCAACTAGAGTGCACCAGGTAGACTCTAATACATCAGTGTAAGCCCAGCTGGACACCATAGCCAGAGAGATAAGAAAGTTAACATTGAACAAGGTATAGAGTAAGTCGCAAGCAGCATGTGAATTTTATGTAATGGGACACTTTACACATGAGTGTCAAGCTTCGGCTAATGTAGTAAATGTTGTGGGGAGCGTCGACAGAGGCACCTACCAAAGTGGAAACAATTTTAACTCCATGGCGCAGAGGCACCAAGGTTTTTCTTGGAGTTCACCAGGTGGTAGTGCAAATGCATGGAAGCAAATAACTCCAGACCCCAGGGACAGGGAGCTCCAAGTTTTCAAAATCAGCAGAGGCAACAATATCATCCTTCACAGTCTAATCAGTCTAGCATGGAAGATTTGATGATGACCTTTATTATTAAGACATGTGAGAGACTTGATACCCATGGCGCAGCTATCAGAGAACTGGGCACAGGATTTCGAAACTTGAAAAGACAAGTGGGGAAACTAGATAATCTATTGTCTGAGAGGGTTTCAGTAACTCTCCCTACGAACGCCGAAAGGAATCCAAAGGAAATAATAAATACAGTGTCTTTGAGGAATGGCAAAGTATTGCAAGATCCGTTGTAGCAGAGAAGAATGTGTTGATGGGAAATCAAGTTAGGAATGAAGTGAGGGCAGAGCAAGAGGATGATCTGAAGAAGAAAAACAAATCTGAAGTTACAACGAGAAAGAAGAAAGACAAACAAAGATGTAATGATGAGATCGAAGAGAGTAAATATATGCCAACTCTACCTTTCCCGCAGAAGCAGAGAAGAGAGAAGCTGGACAAACAGTTCGGGCATTTTTTAGAAGTGCTCAAGCAGGTGCATGTGAATATACCTTTCATAGAGGTGCTACCACAGATGCCGGCTTATGCTAAAAAACTTAGAGAGATATTGTCCAAAAATAGGAAAGTGGAAGAAACATATGTTGTCAAGCTCACAGAGCATTGCAGTGCCATTCTGCAAAACAAGCTCTCTCAAAAGTGTGGAGATCCAGGGAGTTTTACTCTACCGTGCTCTTTAGGAAGTACTAAATTTAAAAAATCTTTGTGAGATTCAGGTGCTTCTATTAATCTTATGTCTTTGTCTATTTTCAGAAAATTAGAGGGAGATATTGGAGAAATCAGGTCGATACCTATGTCCTTGCAGCTAGCGGATCAGACCACAATCATACCTGAAGGTATAGTGGAAGATGTGCTAGTTCGGGTGGACAAGTTTGTGTTCCCTGTGGATTTCATTGTGGTGAACATGGAGGAGAATAGGGAGGTCCCTCTGATTTTAGGAAGATCCTTCTTGGATACGATCAGAGCAATTCTGGATATTCAGGAAAGGCAACTCATGCTCAGAGTGGGGGAAGAAAGGTTGATCTTCAAGATAGAATGAGGGGGGGGGGGGGCTAAAGGAGCAGCAACTTGGAGNCCATAGAGCCTATTGAGGAAGAAAATGTCGCGACCATCTTTGTGGTATCTGCTGATGGCGTCTTACATGAGATCATTTCTTAAAGGAACGAGATACAGGGTATGGGGGAAGAAGGAGCCATGGTGGCTGTTGAGGGCTCTGCACTAGCAGAAACTACTGGGCCCTCTCGTGAGGAACCTGACCCCTCTCCAGAGGAGACAGGTCAGGGTTCTCACTCCCAGGCCAGTTCTTCTCCTGCATTTGCTGTTGCGCCCCTGGACATTCAAGTCCCTGAGATGAGGTCTAGTGATGGGGAGGATCTAGAGAACATTTCTCTTGACACTTTCATAGTCAAGCGAAGGGTAGTGTCCACTCTTGAGTCTTCTACAAAGCGGCCTACTACTAGGTTGGAAGCAAAGGTAGCCTATGACTCTACCCTTCAAAAGAGCAAAAAAAGCAGTAAGAAGAAAATGAGGAGATTGGTGAAAGACAATGTGATAGTGTGTGATAAAGTTGTTCCAGTGGTGGAGGTTGAGGAGGAAACAACTGAGGAACCTAGTTCCCTAGTGAGAAGGTCCCAGAAGAAGAAGGAATCTGCTTCCACAGAGAATGTTACAACCCCCAGTTCAAAGTTGAAGGATGTTGTGAGTGAGCTCTCCGTTTCTGATGAGGATGTGTTAGTCAAGTCTAAGGGAAAAGGAAAATCAAGTGGTGTGAAGTCTGGCAAACGAAAATCTGGAACCGTTAAGGAACCTGGTTCTGTGAAAAAGATGAGGAGTGAAACTAGTTCTGCTTTAGAATGCATAAGGCACCAAAAGGTCCTGCTGGGCCGCACTTTTGACCCAACAATCTCTGATATGGCTGGTATACGTCAAGTTCTTGCAATGGTTGAGTTTCAAAGATGGGGGCATCTGTTCCAAATGGATGCACCCAAAGTGTATGAGGATGAGATTCAAAGCTTTTATGCAAGCCTCTTTCCCGTTGATACTGACCATATCTGTGCCTTGGTGAATGAGATGGACATTGTGTTTGACGTGAGTCTGCTTGGAGATATTCTAAAGGTCCCTACGGTTGGTGTGTCTAGTGTGAAAGATGCGTGTCAGTATAATTTCTGGAATGCTGTGGTAAAGGATAACGTGAACCAAAAGGGGGACTAGATTCACAAGAAGGCATTACTCCCTGTTTATCAGTTGCTTTTCGAGTTGGTGAACAAAGTTCTGTTGCCTCGTGCTGAGAGCAGGTCCATGACTTCTAAGTCTGACATGTTTTTAATGGAAAAACTGGATGGCTTTACCCCTGTCAACTTGCCTGCTATCATGATTGAACACATGCAAAAAGTGGCAACCTTTAAGGATGGTAATCATGGTCTTCCATATGGGTTTTTGCTTACACAAGTGTTTAAGTTTTTCAAGGTGCTGCTGGGGCAAGGCAAGGTAGGAACCAAGAAGCAGACCTTCTCACAAACAACGTTGGAAGAATATGAGTGCATAGAGAAGAATGGGGGCTTAGGCAGTACATCAACCATCTCACAGCTCATTAATGCTCAAAATAGTGCAACTGAGGAGATTCGAAGGTTGAAGGCTAGGAATGCTATCCTGGAAGGTCAGCAGGCCCAAGGGGCTCCGGAGTCAAATAAGGAAGTGACTCATCTGACAAAAGAGAATGCTGATCTCAGGGCACAAGTGGAGAACCTCAAAGCAGAACTGCTCAATGAGCAAAAGTCGGCCAATGCCCGAATAGACCTAGTTCTCCAAACTCTTGCTGCAGCTTCCAAGCCCTCTACTCCTAGTGCCCCCTAAGTAACCCTTTCAGTGACCAGTTTCTGGATTGTCTCTTGTTGTTTTAATGACTTGGTAGTTGTGTTTGTTTTCTTTTGTTTTGATGTGGTTGGGATGTATCAGTACTGCTCCCGGTTTCAACAGTCCAATTCTGCCTTTGCTTTTTAAGCACAGGCATATGTTTTATCTATAAAATCTATCCTCTTTTGTTAACTCAATGCTTGTATTCTCTGTTTCTCTTCTCTATCATGTTGTGTGCACATATGTAGTATTAGTTAGCTAGGCTAGACTTCTTTATGCTGTTTGCCTGCTTGTGTATTTTTAATGATGCCAAAAGGGGGAAGTATAATTGAAACAGGGTTCTGATTAAGGGGGAAGCATAAAGTCAGGGGGAACTTCTGAAGTTCCTGTTACTCAAAACCATTTTGTTAGTTTATATGAGTCCACCAAACTATAGAATACCAGGTCCTCTATGAGTTTTCACTGAGAATACTAATGAAACAGTAAGTAACTGAAACACGGGATTTTTTACGTGGAAAAATCCCACTCAAGGGGACAAAAACCACGACCTACACTTGTAGGCTTTCAACTTCACTGACTTGTAAACACATTATTACAAGCCACTTTGTAATGACTCTATTACAAAGACTTCAACTCAACTAACTTGTGATACACTTACCACAAGCCACTTTGTCACTCACTAGTTACAAAGACTTTAACTTATGACTAACTCTAGTCACAACACAAACTCAGAAAGTTTATGGTTTAAAAAAGGGGTTCCTAAGCAACGCTTCTAGCTAAGAAATTTAGGAATTACAATAAGAACAATCACAAAGTTACAACTCAACTAAGGACAACAAAATACTCGATTTAGGAAGTGGTCCATAGTAGCGTTTAACTTTGTTCTTCAAGCTCTTGAGAGATAAGTTCACTGTTTTCAGAAGACTTGAATGCTTGAAATGAATTCTCAAGTGTTCAAGTGATGTTTTGTTATAATGCTCTAGTTGATACACTCTTGATGACATCACTTGAGTGATGTAAGCATTTGGTAGGTCAAACGTAAGTGACTGCAAAACTGCTGCACTGTGTGTACTGTTTCTGTGGCAGTCGCTTTCCAGCTGTGCACAGTTGACTTTCATATTGATGTCAGGAAAACACAAGGGATCAGGTCCTTGTCTTGTTTCTCTATTTTCTACACTTGCAGCAGTTCACATTAGCTGGAGTCCTGGCCGGAATCCGTTCATTTGTAATGTGTACCAAGTGTGTCAGGTTCCCTATCTAGTTCTTGACAGTAAGTTTGTTAGATCATCAAAACATAAGGCAAAGACATTGAAAATCCATCAATTTCCCCCTTTTTGATGATGACAAACTTAGATATTGATAACATGCATTTAGAGCGAAAAATAACCAGATGAAATTGTGATTCTGTAATATTAGTTTGTGGATGTCTATTCGTTATATTTAGTAAAGGAAAGTTTTTATTAAGAAAAAAACTACTTATAACCGATTTCTTTCCCTAAAAGTTAGCACTTTATTATGGGAATAAGGATTTCTTCTCTAAGAATAGAATCGATGATCCTGATTAACGTGTGATTGTTTGAGAATTCAATATGAAGTCTCCTTACAACTCAAATTTTCCAGTTAGTATTAAAGAGGCTACAAATATTGATTTCCTCGAAAATATTTGCAGATGCATCAAGACGATGAGGTGTCAAATCTAACTAATAAAAAATGATGATGATTATATATATAAGTGACCATCTCAAATACCAGTCACGTAAGGGCCAAGAGATTTCTCCTTACTTTGCTCTGCAGTGCTCACAACTTCCTCGTTCAAACAAGGTACTGCAATGTTTTCTTTTTTTCTGAAGTGAAGGTGAACATGTGTTGCTGTAAGCCGTGTCGATATTTATTAAAAAATGGCGAATAACTAACATTATTTGTCACATTTCTAAACAAGGAGTAGCCTTAGAGGTACGAACCTCCGACCTCCAAGAGCAAATTCAAGAATTTAACCAGCATGCCAAGCAACAATGTGTCAATTGGTGTCATTTTTTTCTCGTTTCGTTTTCGCACAATATTAATACATATGTTTCGTAAAAATTTAGGACGAAGCGATGTCGCGTGACACCGTTTCATTCCACGTGCATCTGCCCCTGATTTTTGATCGGTAAATTTGTAAAAAAAAATTGCAAAAAAAGTATGACTTCAATGTTAGAATTCACAAGTATATATAATGTTAGAATAATTATACATAGTGTTAATTACTAGGTTTTTTTTGGGTTTTATTTGATGCAGATTTCAAATGGGGATTGTGTATTATCTCATATTCAACTAGCTTTTGACCATCCTCGGCTAAAAGGAATGAAGCCGTTGGCACTTTGCTAGGCAATCCTCAGTTTTTTTCTTGCTTATTCATTTGGTACTGTCAGCTCAGAGCATACTCTGTTGTTTGTCTTAACAATAGAACAGAACATAAATTGCCAGCTAAATATTTATTCATCAGAAAATACACAGTAGCTAAGAGAATCCAAAACACCATCACTTGGCAAGCATACGCATAACAAACTCCTCGTAATTGACTGAGCTTCCACTACTCTATTCATCATCTCCTTCGTAGTATGTATTACCATCATAGTATATATTACCCTCGTTTGTATTACTGGCAAAAAAAAAACTAACTATACAATATAATAAAAAGGTTAAAATCTAAACTAGAACCATGCGGAGGTAGAGGTCTTATGACACGTCGCGAAATTTGAATAGCACAATTTACTTGCTGACTCATATCTTACTTGTCTTTAGTGCCACATCCATTTCGTTATTTGTCCAATTGTCGCTAACCCATTTTATCCCATACAAGATATTCAATTGATTATTCTTCGCTAGGAGTACTATTTAATATATATTGAAATGGATTATTTGAGCTAAATTGTGATCACGCCCAACTATGCCTTATAAAAAGGACTAAGCGGACGTTGCAAATATAATCTGAGTATTGAGCCCAGAGTCGAACCCACAAGGAATTAACCTATCAATTACTCTTGTTAGACTCACTAAATTCTACGTAATCAACTTCCCAAACGTTTTGAATAACAATTGAGGATATTTTTACTAACTATAATTGACTGCAATTAAGTAAATAAAGACTAACTATGATTAAGTTGTAAACAATTAAGAGAAGGATCTAAGGTTATGATTTCCCCTATTGATGGAATCCCTTCCTGTTATGTTTCATATAGATTTGCCTAACTGTCTATATCGATCATGAGCACTCTTATTACCGTAAATATCTCCCGAGTAATCACGACAATTTACTAGACGCACTCTCCCGAGTTACGCTAGCTGGCTTTTATTACAACTCACTTTAGATTGCACTCAAGGCTTCGTTATCCCTAATCCCGCCTTTAAACCCTCAGTTATTGATCCCTCATATACTTTAGGAGTGGTGTTGTTCAACAATTACCTAAATATGCACTCTCTTCCGAGTAATACATACTAAATAGGCACAGCTAATTGAGGATCCTATCAATTAACTACAACAAGAACGTAGTTGAACAAATAGAGAATAAACCTAGCAAACTATATTAACATAACACAAAGTTCATCCTTCAATAGGTTCCATCAAAACCCTAGACAAAGTATTTAGTTACTCATAACAAAGCAAGATAAAATCACTAAAGTATTCATGATGTGCAAAATAAGATAACAAAGAGAAGATTGAAAAACTCTAATGGTTGATTGCTTTTCTCACACTTGTTCTTGCCTCCAATTCAGTCTAAAAACAAGCTTCACCTTTTCTTGGGCGAGTTTGTTGAGTTTATAAAGGGTTATGATAAGTTTCCCCTGATTTACACTTTAGTCCCAAAATTTCTAAGCAGTTACACAGTCGACCGCGGTCGCGGCAGAACGCGGCGCAACCGCGGTGAAACACAACTATTCTGCCTCACTTTCTTGGCCTACCGCGGTCCAGCCGCGGTCGACCGCGGTCGCGGTGGCTTCTTGCCCAGTCCTCATTTGCCTGTTTCTTGCTTATTTTCGTTTGGGTTCTTCTTGATTGGCCTTATATCCACATTATTGACTCCAAAACACTCCATAGTCTCTTCCTAACTTGGATTAGTCCCTGCAAAGCAAAAGAACACCAATTAGAGTATTTTGTTTTGATTTAGCCTTTAAAACAACAATAAAGTATGGTACATTTGGAGTGTAAATAGCGTCTATATAGCCTATTATCAACACCTCACACTTAACCGTTGCTAGTCCTCTAGCAACAAACCAAACTCTATAGGCCTAATCATCATTGGGTCACTTCCCTACTCCCTATACCAAGAATAGTTCACATGGATAGACTACTTCAGTGCAACCTCCTCGCCTCAAGAGTGGACTCCTTTCTAGCCACGCAATGCCCCTAAACAACTCTCCTACTCTCAGTCAGAGGTCCAGACTTACTTTCCCTTAAAGAATCATGTGCCTACTCACTACAAAAGAGAATTATATCGTTTACAAACCACACACTGAGGAATTCGAATACAACATTTTACTCACCCTCAGAACAAATTCTTATGCCACAAACAACACACCATAGGCTTGCCCGTAGTGTAATACTCGACTAATCGAGCTCATTCGGTCTAGAATCAAGTAGGACTCTATTTGGTTGTAATGTTGGTTGCGGGACGGGTAGGATACATCTGGGTATAGTGACTACACCTCCCTAAGCACTCCACCACATTGTGTACTTTTAAACTCTTAACTTTATCACACCTTCCTTCCACCATTACATTATTGTGTTAACCCCTTATTTTATTTTATTTTTCTTAAGCACACTTTTTCTTTTAATAGCTGCCACCACTTTGATGCTTCTCTCTTTTTTTTTCTGGTGGCCTCTAATATTGTTTATCAACCAGTGCACTTTTTCTTTTTGTCCCCTTAATTCCACTTAACAGCCCAACCAACCACCCCACACTTATATTTTTCCATATCCGTTACACTTTGAGTGCTTCTAAGAGGTGATAGGGTTCAACAAGATAGGCTATTTAAACTCAGGTTAGGCTTGTAATGTGGTTGCCTTGAAAAACAGGCCTACAGGCTCAACGGGGTTGACTAGGGTATACACATTTAGGTGGGAACGAGCATACATAGAAGGGTTAAGCAAAGAAACGCCTATATCACTTTCTAGACCAAACAAGGCTACCATTTCGCTTTGCACACACACAGGGCAAGTTCTAGGCATTGAATGTTAACACAGAATACAGAAAACCTCACTCACACATGGCACATGACTCAATTTAGTTAGGATCATCAGACACTCCGTTCTAAGTACTTGAGCCATTCAGGGACACACAATTTAAGGCCTTCTTTGAGTCAACTAAAGAGCCTAAGTGTCACACTAAAGCGGTCTTATTCAATGTACCATAGAGTTAAGGGTCCCTATTTCCATTTCTCGCCCAAGACTTTCTAAACTCAAAAAGGAAAAACTAACTACACCCGGTTCAAATAGAAACCCTTTGAAAAGAACCGTGGTCTAAAGAAAAACCAAGGGGGAGTTGATACACTACCTAATCAAACGAAAATCTTTTTTTTTCCGACTTATGTCCCTCAAGAGACCCGTCGAGAGGTGTCCGTCTTTGGTCCAAGTCGAATTTAACTAACATAAACCAACAATACCAAACAACAAAACAACACCATACAAAGTTATACAATTTTTACAACAACAACCATCCCCCACCCCACACTTAACGCTTTGGCATGTCCCCATGTCAATGAAAAGACAGCAGAGTAAGGTAAGGGGACTTCCCTGATGCTCAATCCTTATCGGATACAGTGCTTGGATCGAGGTGACACACTCGTCCTAGTGCCCGGAGCCAGCCCATGATCCTTTTCTCCGACTTGGCATGTTGAGTAGTCAAATTGTCAACTCTGGTGCCCAGGTCAGTGACCGAAGTGCGAAGGCCAGCCATTTCTTGCTCCAAGGCTGTCAAGCGGGTACTTCGGCGGGCTTGGGATGGGCCCGCCTCATCCGCTCTTGGCTGTGGTGGGGCGGCAGCGTCCTCAGCATCATCATCGTCATTAACCACCACTACCGGCTCTCCCTCAATTGTGATTTTGCTAGCCCGAAATGGCGCTTTCAATGGCAATTTCCCATCTACTCTGGGATTTTCAGGGACTCGTGCAGCACAGCACAGCTTGGTAACCAGAGAGGGGAAGTAAAACCCCTTGAGTACTTCTAGGGAGCGGATGAACATCTCATCATGAAGGAGCTTGGCGACATCAAAATCATGGTGGGTCATAAAATAGTAGATAGCTGCTGCTCGTGGCCCATTGACATCGGTAGTGTTGCTGGAGGGCAGCAACCGGTTGTTGACAATTGTGAGCCAACACTTAGCCTCCAATTGAGAGACTGGGAGTTCAGTGTGATCCGGTGCTTTATGCATATATACTCCCTGTCTGGCATACATATTATTTCAAGAATCTGTGCCCACCAGACATTTGGGTGGCGATAAACAAGGTAATGATCTGTATCCCCAGTGAATTCTGGCAGCCAGTACACTCGACGGATGGCCTCAAGTGACGCATTTACCCGGGTGTTTCGTACTGTGACCACCCCATTGACATGCTCCGGGCAGTTCGCATAGAACTCCCGTACCATTACTACATTCACCTCCTCTGGTTCATCAAAGAGGATGTCTAGCTGACACCTCCTCAACTCTGCAAAGATATTTGGGCATTCCACTTGCAAGGTTTGCCGATCAATATGGACTTCAGGTAATAATTTCTTGGACGCCTTGGCATTATACCGGTTCTCAGCTGGTTTGGAGACAAACCTAGCGCGGTCAAACTGTTCCGCACTAGCTTGACCCCGAGCTCTAGAAGAGCTGCCCGGTCCACTAGCGGAGGACCCTGTGGTACGTCTCTTCCTGGATTGTTGCATTGTACCTGCCAAAAATAGAGCCTCCTATTAGTGAGGGTTTGAGTTGTGTGAACCCGGGGTGGTTACTCAGACTTCATCATCCTATGGTCACATTAGCCATTACAACTCCACTGGGGCAAATTCACAAACACCTTGTGAGCAAGGGTTCTATGCTATCATACCTAGCCCCCTGGAAACATAAACTCATCCCTCCACATCAACCATTCTCACTTACCATTACACCCCACCACAATTAATGTTTACCCAACAAAATTACACTCTTCTCTACAACATTGTGTACATAACCCACTAAAAAGCAGAAAAGAAAATCAAAAGAAAGAAAAATCTACAAGAAATACTACAACAATTAAAGCAATAAACTTGCAAAATACTAAAACAAAAATACAAGAGAAGAGAGAGGGAAGCTTGACATACCTGGTTCTAGTAGAGGGTGAGAGGAGTGGGAGTTGGGTAAACATTAATTGTNCAACAATAAAGTATGGTACATTTGGAGTGTAAATAGCGTCTATATAGCCTATTATCAACACCCCACACTTAAATCGTTGCTAGTCCTCTAGCAACAAACCAAACTCTATAGGCCTAATCATCATTGGGTCACTTCCCTACTCCCTATACCAAGAATAGTTCACATGGATAGACTACTTCAGTGCAACCTCCTCGCCTCAAGAGTGGACTCCTTTCTAGCCACGCAATGCCCCTAAACAACTCTCCTACTCTCAGTCAGAGGTCCAGACTTACTTTCCCTTAAAGAATCATGTGCCTACTCACTACAAAAGAGAATTATATCGTTTACAAACCACACACTGAGGAATTCGAATACAACATTTTACTCACCCTCAGAACAAATTCTTATGCCACAAATAACACACCATAGGCTTGCCCGTAGTGTAATACTCGACTAATCGAGCTCATTCGGTCTAGAATCAAATAGGACTTTATTTGGTTGTAATGTTAGTTGCGGGGCGGGTAGGATATATCTGGGTATAGTGACTACACCTCCCTAAGCACTCCACCACATTGTGTACTTTTAAGCTCTTAACTTTATCACACCTTCTTTCCACCATTACATTATTCTTAAGCACACTTTTTCTTTTAATAGCTGCCACCACTTTGATGCTTCTCTTTTTTTTTAGTGGCCTCTAATATTGTTTATCAACCAGTGCACTTTTTCTTTTTGTCCCTTTAATTCTACTTAACAGCCCAACCAACCACCCCACACTTATATTTTTCCATATCCGTTATACTTTGAGTGCTTCTAAGAGGTGATAGGGTTCAACAAGATAGGCTCTTTGTTTTGATATTGAGAAAATAAAAGCCTAACTATAGACATGTATATCTATCCTTATTTATACTGCCTACTCACTCAATATAATTAATTAGCTTAACTACTCAACTAACCATACACCTAAATCTAACTAACTCTAAGTGACATGTACAACTCCCACAACCTATGTACAAGTATTGCTATTACTGCTCTTTTCAACACTCCTCCTCAAGTTGGGTGATGAAAAAAATGTTAATCATCCCCAACTTGCAAACCATCTCACTATGTAGATGTTTTCCAAGTGCCTTGGTTAGTATATCTGCAATTTAATCCTTACTGAGTACATATGTTGTTTTAATCATACAAGGTTGTAGCTTTTCTCAGATAAAGTGGCAATCAATCTCTAGGTGCTTTGTGCGCTCGTGATACATGAAGCAATCTATAGGGCTACTTTGTTGTCATAGTACAATTCTATATGTAAATCAACTTGCATTCCTAATTCCTCTAGCAGGCCATGTATCCAAGTTAACTCAGCCATAGTGGTGGCCATGCTTCTGTACTCAAGCCTCTGCTGAGCTTCTTGAAACTGTACTCTGTTTCTTTGATTTTCATGAGATCATGGAGTCTCCATGTTTTACATAGAAACCTGTAACTAACTTTCTAGTCACTGAGCAGGATGCCCAGTCTGCATCACAAAATGCAGTTAACTTCCTACTCTGTCTACTACTCATCAACAAATCTTGTCCTGGACAATTCTTGATATATCTCATGACTACCCTCAATGCTGCATCATAATGGGACTGTTTTGGTGCATTCATAAACTGACTGAGAACTTGGACTACAAATCAAATGTCCGGCCTTGTGATTGCCAAATACAAGAGTCTCCCAATAAGTCTCCAATACACTCTTCTGTCTTCAAGTTCTGTATCATGTTCTTGCATACCAAAAAGCTCGTCATATTCCACTGCTCTATTCATCATCTCCCTCGTAGTATGTAATACCATCATAGTATGTGGTGGAAACTATATAAATGAAGAAGAATATAAGATTAAGGCTTGAAAGTATAAAAGGCTTGAAACACGTACAAACGCTTTCCTAAAAGTGATATGTGCTCCCTCTCCTCAACGAGATTGCTATGGGATTGTATATGGGATATGACAAGCCTTTGAATTTCTGCGCTAAGTAAATAAAGAAGAACTTCGTCTAGGAAATCAAGAACTAAAAGTTGATCATTTTGGACTAGGAAGAGAACGTAAACAATGGTGAAAATGGAGAGAAGTTTTCTGGGCAAATATAACGTTAGAACTCATTCAAAATATAAAACCAGATGTCTTTAAATAGACAAGAGTAATTACAATATTTGAAAGGTCACACCCTTTCATAAAAGACACAACTTCTAGTTTAAAATATTTAATTTTATTTAAACAATTTCTAACCGTATGTATTACCCTCATTTGTATTACTGGCACATGAAACTAACTATATACAATATAATAAAAAGGTTAAAATCTAAAACTAGAACCATGCGGAGGTAGAGGTCTTATGACACATCACGAAATTTGAATAGCACAATTTTTCTCTGCCTCATATTTGTAGTATATTCTTCTGCTTCTTGTGTGGGGGCTACTTTTGCCTCCAAAAAAAAAACTCAATCTGTTCTCTTGCTAAATATACTATTTCATATTTATAAGTTTTGGGTAGAGAGAAGTTTTCGCTAAGATTTACCATATATGCATAAAAAGTATTTAACTTTTGTTTTTAGCAAAGGATATTCAACCGATCATCCTTCGCTAGGAGTAATATTTAATATATGCACACAATATAATTTTTTTAAATATTCAACTGATCATCTTTCGGTCACGGCAGCTCCCCCTACCCAAATCTAATTGTCATGTGATAGGAGCCCACTTTCTAGACTTACCCAACAATATACATTAGCACTTTCTGCTCGTCTTGCATGCGCATCCAGCATCCTCCCGTGACCACTCCTTCATTTGAATCCATAATTGAAAATATGACTGAATTGTTGGTTGCAATAACAATTATAGTGTTTAACCCAGAAATAAATCTCTCGGTCAAAGTCAATATTAAAAAAGATCGGTTTTTGATAACCAAGATTTACTTCACTTTCCTAATAATTTAAAGAATAAAGCAAGGAATGGAAACACTTGACAAAGAAAATATGAAATAGATTGACAAACACTCCCAAAATTGCGGTTAGAACTTGGCGAATAAAGTAAAGAATGATTGCGTATATTTTAATAGAAATTTGTTATGAACCAAGATATTGGGCCAAGAAGAACTATTGGGCCGAGAAGAAGCCACAGGGCCACAAGGCCTTCGAAAAGGTTAATTTGGGATCCGGGTCCAAGAAGTGCAATCACGAATCGATTAATAGGGACTAGGCCTTAGCATGGAGAGGTTAGGCTGAATTTTGTAGAAACTTCCCCTCTCTGGTCTCTCTCTCCCTCCACTATTTCTCTCTGGGGCTCTGTCTCTCCCATCCCCTTTCTTTCTGTTACTTAGTTATTGTTACTTTTCAGTGTAATTCATTTATTATCAGTATCAATATATCAATCTGCTATTCTGTATTGGGTCGTGGATATTGGATCCATAACAAAATCAGATGATATTACAAATGAGGTCTCAGCCCTTATATAGAAGCATACAATTATAACGGTTCCCTTACTTAATTTGGGCTCACGAATGGCATTAATTGTCTTAATTATCCGTTATCATATATATTTGTAACAAAAGTATTTATGGCCGAGGATTTCTCATAACCATAATTATATGTTATTTTTCCTTCCTTATTTATGACAGGTTCATGCATCTTCCCTTCTTAACAGTCTTTGCTCATTCCGCTCCTATTTCTCCTCTTACAGCTGTCAAGTCTGGTCCTTTTCTCAGTGTAATCCCGCGGGTGTTCCTCCCATGTCTTTTTGCATTCTTTAACTCGTCTAATTGAGAACGCCACTTGTCACTATATTGATAGTCCACGTATCATGCCTTGTCACCTTGATGATAATCCACCTGTCATGCCTTTTTCCACTAATACAGAAAGTCCCTCCACTTTCTGAATATTCTCAACTGAATATTCGGGAAGAGGTATGTATTTATGGCGAGAATTCCTTACCATCATTTCTCAAGTATCATTATGCCCTTTTCAGAACCGACGCGACGTGTGTCACATCCACTTAATGCCTATGCCACGTGGATTAACTTGATTGGTTCTGCAGTTTCTCAGCGCTTTTTAGGGTTTTTCTGCGGCTGCATCAGTCACAAAGTGACCGTTCCATTATGACACTTCATAATGATCAACTTTGATGACGGTTGCCTCTCCTTATAAATACCTCATCTCACTTGATTTTTTGAAATCCTTCTCCTTCTCCGCTATATTCATATCCTTAACCTTCCATCGTATTCTTCTATCTTTCCTCTATATTTTCTTTGTTAAACATGTCTTCTTCAACACCCGATCCTCGTAAAGTTGTAATCATTGACGACCTTGCTCCTTCGACTTCCCCTACTAGGAGTAGGAGAGGTGGCAGACTATGCAGTGTGGATGGGACAACATCCATATCATGAATGTCTTACCATGATTATATTATAGGCCATGTCCGTGATAGAACTTCTTATCTTTGATGACCCCTTCTGAAAATGTGGCAAGTAAAACTTCCCCTATCGCAACAACACTTGATTTATCAAACCCAAACAAAGACCATGCCTTTGGTATGACCTTATCATTGGCTTGCATTTTATTTACTACCCTCATCAAAATAATGTTCACTGAGCTACCTAGATCAATCAAAACTCGTTTTATATTAGTATCATGTACAAGTAGAGATATTACCAGTGCATCGTTGTGAGGAATCATCAAGCCGTCTGCGTCTTCATCGTCAAATGTTATATTGTCGTCATCGAAGACTTGGCGGACTCGCTTTTTGTAAGTGACAGTAACCTTTGATGTCTTTTTCGCGGCTGTGTATGTTACTCCATTAATCTCATCTCATCCGGTTATGACGTTGACTGTTCTCTTTGGTGATGGAGGTTTTGGGGGTTCTTATCTATTCTTCATGTATGATTGTCTCCCTTTCTCACTGAACATATCGGTAAGATAGCTTTGCTTTAATAAATGTTTGACTTCTCCTAGCAAAAGCCTGCAATCTGCTGTTCTATGGCCATGATCATTATGAAACTCGCACAAAAAATTTGGGTTTCTTTGTTTGGATCTGATCTCATTTTTTTCGTCACCTCCCATACTTCTTAAAACAGCCACCAGTTCGGAGGTGCTAATGTTAAAGTTATAATCCCCTATTCTTGCTTGTGTACTTGAGTCATTGCTTCGGGAATCCCGCTCCTTTTTGAACCTAGATGAAGAACTCGCATCTTTTTCTTGATCTTGAATCAAATCGCGCATTCTCTTGTTTAGATCGAGAGTCTCGCCCCGTGGGTCCCATGTATGCCTCGTACATGTTTTTACTGGATCTTCTTTCTGATTCTGAGCGTCTCGAACCTGGTCTTTCTTCAGCCCTTGGTTGTGCGTCCGTATCTTCTTCTATCTGCAGCTTCATACTGCATCTATTGTACACATCGTTCCAAGTTGTTGCACGAAATTCTCGCAAACTTTCTTTCAACCTCCTCGTGGCTTCTAACCTTTTCTTGTTCAAGTTGTTTGCGAATGCCATAGCCGCTCAGTTATCAGGTACTCGTGGCAACAACATCCTCTCTCGTTGGAAGCAATTTTGTACTCCCTTGTTTAACCTTGAAGATGTCTTCCATCCCTTTTTCAACTTTTTGAGCCCCGAATGTGCTTTTATAAATGAATCTGCAAGCTCAGCAAAAGAATCAATGGAATTTTCAGGTAAGAGAGAATACCATGTTAATGCTCCTTTTATGAGTGTTTCGCCAAACTTGTTAACCAAAACTGATTCAATCTCCTGCTTGGTTAAATCATTGCCTTTCACACCGGTAGTGAATGCGGTTACGTGATCCCGATGGTCAGACGTTCCATAATATTTGGGAATATCAGGCATTTTAAACTTTTTGGGAATTGGCAAAGGTGCTGCACTTGGCTTCCAGTGTTTGTTATGAATATCCACGCCTTTGATCACGGGAGGTGTTACATCTCGCATTTTCGTACGTTAAAAGTTTCGTCTTCAATTAATTGACGTAGACTCGGGGATGAGATTATCTTGAGGTTAACGTATTTACACTATTTATAACAAGCAATAAGTAAGTGTCATAAAGGATAAAGGGTACACGAATTAAAGAAAACGAGTTTCGCTGAAAGTGGCCAATTTGGGATAAAATACGGGTCGAGCGATAATACCCGATAATTGTGGACTAGTATTATACAAGGTACTATATGGCCGTGATAGTATGAATATAAAGTATATTAAAAATGAGTAGTATTTTTAGGTAATTTGAGATAATTTTTAATTATGCGGATAATTGGTTAATTATCGGGTAGCGGGACATTACCTAGTTAATTATTAAAAAAATGAGATAAGATTAAACCCCCCAAGAAAAGTAACGTCGCAGAAACAAGTAAAGGAATGACACATAAGTCATTCCATGTATAGGTGTCTTATCTTGGACAATTAAAACATCCAAGTAATGTTTAATATAAAACCTTGTCCATTCCATTTTGGACAAGAAGAAGAACCTAACGTTAAGAATGATAAACCAAAACACATGATCCATTCCTTATAATTCAAGATACTTCAGAGAACAAAAGGTCCATTTTTTCGTTCAAAATACTTCACAGAAGCAGAAGCTTCATTTCATACTTCAAAGAAGCAGAAGCTTAATTCCATCCGAATTTTGCGGTTTTAACAAGAGTACGGTGCAATCTTCGCCAAGAATATTATACGGAGTTTTCCTTACCCCAGGTATGTTAAGGCCATCCCTTCTTTCTTTTGCCATGGTTCAAATTATACAGAAGAAACGAGCAAACGCACAGTTTTCATAAATTACTCTATTCATAGAAATACTGGGGGTGTCTATATTCTTGATTCCCCATGTGAATTATTATTATCTTCTGTTCATGGGTCTCAGAATAATACGCAGTTGAAAAAGTTTATCCGGAAGAAATATTGAGATTATTACGTATTTTTCATGCATTTCTCCCATTTATACATATGCATTGACCCATGACCAAATGGCGTTATATACGCGTACATATGTATATGGGATATGGGAAAAGGTTACGGCGTTATATCACCAGCCACCTATCAAGCTGTATAAATGTTGATGATGTTGCCCAGCAGTGGCGAGAGATATGATGGGATGCCTTAGTGGCTATGATGATGATTATGTACACCATGCTATGCATGACACGCATTTATAAGCATCGTGCATGAACATTATAATATTATCAGAATTTAACAAAGTTATTCAGATTTACAGATGGATTTCTTATTCCATGTTTTCATCTATGTCATTTACGTACTGTTTCATGCCTTACATACTCAGTAGTCATTTTTCGTACTGACGCCCTTTTTCACGGGGCTGCGTTTTCATGTCTCGCAAGTGCAGGGTGGGTAACTGACCGGTCCCCCTTCTTAGGATCTGATCAGCGGGAGTTGGCGTGCTCCCACTTTCCGGAGCTGCTTTTATTTTGGTACGATATGGTTGTGATATATACTATATATACTTTCAAAATAGTACATATGCCAGTTATAAGCATGGCAGAAAGAGCATTTTATAATTTTTTTCTATAATTTTTAGAGCTCAAAATTCAATTTATTTCTTCTCTTTTTTATTTATAAATATCATAATTATTCTTCAAATTACTTTGTTGATGAATTAAGTCATCTAAATTACTTTACTTATGCTAAAATTAGTGTTTAAATTTTCAGTGCATTTTTTTGTGATTATATTTATTCTTTTAGGCTAAAATTGTACGATCTTTGCTAATAATAGCCCTAACTAAGCAGCATTATTACATTATTGATGCATAATGGTCTTTTTATATTTTTAAAACTTTAACTAATTTGATAAACTCATTTTAGTGCTACAAATTTTTTTTTGGAAATCCATTTATTATTTTTAAATTATATGACTATTAAAATGGCTATTTAAAAATTTCTAGCCTATTTTATTTTCCATTTCACCCCAACGCTAACCCAATAACGCCCGATCCCAATTAAATTTACCAGCCCAAACCCAATACCCGAATTCGGTCCAAAAATCTTTAATCTGCGGCCGTGATTTTTCAAGTGATTTTCATCTTTTCCTAAACTAGGGTTTCCGGAATTTCTTTTTACAAATTGTTTGATGACTTTTTGTGTTTAATCTTCTGCTTCTCATATATTTTTGACTGATTTTGTAAGTCTGCTACAACCTTAACTCGCTTGTACTGAAAACCCTAATTTTTTGGGGTTCTTCGTTTGGTTTCTGAGTATTGGTACATCCGATTATGTTCTTGCTTTGGGTTCTTGTGATTTCTCGTGATCTTCTTGTCCTAATATGCTTATACTGAATTTCTTAGTTAAATCCTTTCACTGGTTCTATATGCTTGTGTTCATCTTGACTATTCGTATTAAGACCTGTAACATTCTCCTTGAATCATTGTCGTTTTAACTATTTGTTTTGGTAAAGTTATATGGAATCCTGACTATTCCTGTTCTACCTTATTTTATATGCTAAACATGCTGACTCTTTCATGACTTTCTCTTTGATTATTCTGAATCCCTTGTTTCTTGGTTTGATTTGAACACTTTCCCTTAAACTTTCGATTCTTACCTCTCTACTCGATTTGATTGAATTGCTTGCCTTAATTATTTTTTTTCCTTGCCTTGTTTGTATTTTGCCGATTCTTACTGATTTATTTCCTTAATTAAAACTTCTGTTCATTTACCCCTAATTACCTACTTTATACCAAACCTTACTTGATTCTTTTCCTTAAATACTTAGCATGCTTTTACCGTTGATTTAATTGTCCCTTGATTAAGGGAAAGACTTGCTGATTTACGTGTGACTTCCCTGATTTGCTACTTAATTGATCTCTTACTTTATTTGTTAATTTTTGGATTACTATATAAACCCCCCTCTTACTTTAAGTTCAAAACAACGAAAATTAGTTCAAAAATCACTACTCCTTACATTCTAAAGTTCTCTTTCTCTTCTGCTACTTGTGATACTTACTGATCTAGCCGGCTGAAAGCCAAGGCTAGATATTGGAACTTTGTTTGCTTTATATTCTGCACCTTTTCTTCAACTGGTATGTCTCTCTGTTAAGTTTTGAAATCCAAAACCTATATGTTTCATTCCTGCACTAGTTCATCAGTTATGAATTCAACTTGTATTTTTGCTTACTTCTTTGCTCAGCATGTCTAGACTCTGTCCTATTCAATGTGTGCTTTATATTCTGCACTCTTCCCTGATTACTTTTTATTTATTTATTTTTTAGCATGTTTAATCCTGTTCAAGACATGTCATGCTTCCTGTATCACAACTATGATCTATGTCTTAGCTACTTACTGTCCATATTCAGCCTGTTAAGTCTCTAAGACCCTAAGTGTTTTATGCAGTTTTGTAACTACGTGCTTCCCCTATACCTTATGCATGCACCCCAATGTGACTCTTATGTGCCCCAATCCCTTTATCCCCATGAGAGATCTGTTTGTTAAGTATTTTCTAAACCTGGATGTTTTTATGACCAACTGATTGTCTGTTGTTTTGGTACTCTCCTCAAACCGTTTCAGTACTAATGGTTTTTAAAAGGTTCTTTTCAGTCTTAAGACCTCTCTATTAAACTCTTTCAACTATGCCAAGCACTCTCACTCCACTCATAAGTCCCTAGGTTCTTCCCTTCCAGTGTGTGACTGCCTTGGGATCCCTGTGAGATCCCTCTGAACTCTGATGCACTGGGGCTGGCCCTTCCACACTGCACTTACTCAGTTTTGGTTATGAAGTCTGGCTGTGAGCACTGCCCGGGATCCTTGAGGTCCTTTCGGAACTTTGACACACCTGGACATGAAATTGGCTATGGCATCTGGGCATTTGAGGCTATGGAGAATCTGGTATCTTCAGGATACACTTGGGCCTGCTTCAGGATCCCTATAGTTAACTTCTTTTTCTTCTTTTGTTTAGGTAATTTATTCAGTTGGTCTGTAATAGTTATTTGTAAACAGATGTTGGGGATAGCTAGTGAAACGGAGGGGTAGCTATATAATCCTATTAATATCGCTGGGGTAGAAAGCATGTCATAGGCTTTACATTCTTTATATCTGCATTAGAATCCATATTTTAGGCTCTGTACACTCATCCAAATCATGCGAAATATGCACTTGATATCATGTTCCTAGGATTTCATGTCTACTATTTCAGCATCTCATCCGTCACTAATCTATATTTTATGTCTATCACTTAGAAATCCTGCTCCTAAGACAATAACAACATTAGCATAAAAGTTGTTACTCTTGTGCATTCAGAAGTCATATTTCAATAATTCTGCATTTCTTGTGTGCATTTAGAAATCATGCCTTAGGGATTCTGTTTCTTAACCATCCTGCCATTTGCATATGCATGTTAGATACCATGTTCTACGATCCCGTTTGCATTTTGTTTAAGACGCCTAATTAGTCACTGATTCGTGAAAAGCTAATAAAAATACCCTCATATTGTGATGTTTTCTGAATAAAACTGGCAATAATCTCTGCATTCTCAGATTCGTATCAACTAAAACAGCATGCTCTCATGGTAAAATGGCTTCTGAACTGTAATGATCCTGGTAATTATCATGCATGATCCCACGCCTAGGCAAGCCTTAGGTGATGAATCTTTATAAAACGGGGAAAACGGTTTTGCTTGTGTTTACTGCCTAAAGATTCTCAGGTTTAAGATCAGTAGGCAAGCTAATAGGTCTTCGACACTTGATCCTAATTCGTTACTGTATACTGTTAGCTCCTCTAGATATCATGTTCCAAGTTTTATTAAATACCTGAAACAATTGTTTAAGACGTGCATTTATTTACTCTGCTTGTAGAGGTAAAATGTGAGCCATTATATGTTCCTTCTTTATGTGCAGTCCTAATTGTTTTGATTGGCGCTTAGACTTTTCTCTTTTAAATACCTTAGGATGGTCTAGAACTACCTAAAACTAGAGGTCCTAAACTACCTCCAGGGCCACGAGGAAGGGACGAGTAGTGCATGCGTAGGACATTTTCAAGGTTAATAGAACGCTTTAGGCCATGACCAAGGGGAGGGAATTGGGTAGTAAGGATATGAAGACTACGCGCTAATGTCACGTGTAGCCCCTCACTGAGGAGTGATTACCGGGCATTGCGTGGGGTGATCCTGTAGGCTAACCAACCTAGGACCCCCTTCCTAACTCCCGTGGTTTAAATGAATTTACTTTTCTTTATATATGTGCAACATGTTCAAATCCTTTTCCTTGTTTCATTACTTGAATGTCAAAACATGCCTTACCTGCAAGTCCGTGCTTAAATTGTTTATTTGTTAAAAGGACTAATTTACATGAATATAAGTTCGGCCGGGACCCACAATTATGGACCGCGAGGGGTGCCTAACACCTTCTCCTCGAGGTTATTTCGAGCCCTTACCCTAAATCTCTGGTAACGCAAACTAGTCCATGAGTTAACTGCTCAAGGTGCCCTAACGCACCATAATTCATTAGGTGGCGACTCTTCAAAAAACCCAATTCCCGAAAGGAAACAAGTCGATTCCCCCATGGAATGTCGAAACCCGGACCTTTCTCCGCGAGGAGGAAAAAAGGGGGGCGCGACAGCATGGCGACTCTGCTGGGGATATTATTAGGCTCTTACCATAACAAACTTATTTTTTTTGTAAGTTAGTCCAAGCATGCTCTATCCCACGTACCCTTTCCCCTTATTTGAATTTAACTATTTATTTTTAAGCATTTATGATTTCTTTATTTTCCTGAAACTGATATGTCTCTTTGTTTTCTTCTTCTGTAACTGTCTTTCAATTATTTAAATACTGTATTTATTATTTTCTTACGTGCAAATACTTGATAACATGCTGTTATTGTTGCATTTACTCCACATCATATTCCACTCGTGCGTATCACAATCCTATAGCAACGCTTGATGAATGGTTGCGATCTTCCAATTTATTACCCTTAAATTCGAAAAGGCTTATTTGCGGTAAAACTAGTCGATCAGCGGTGCAGTTGACGGTTCCGCGCCTTTCCCCCTCAAGTTGTCCGCTTGAGGGTACCAGTCTAGACCCCCATAGTAACCTTACTTCGTTCAAAATTGTGCATGCATCATGGTCGAACCTAGCCGGATTAATATGTTGTCCACATAATAATCCTTAGGACAAGCCTTATCCAAAAGTCCACCGGGGTTTCCATAATCCCAATGGACACAACCACATTTTGTGCTTTAATTTGGAGAACTAAATGCCAATATGATAATCATGAATGCATAAATAGTCGAGTCTGGTGGGGGATAAGGGACTAACCCTTTTGTTTTGCAGAAAATGAGGCACGAGGTCCCCAGATTCGGTATGGTTAGCAACATCCCACCATTGCTACTAGATTGGTGGGATGACCTTTCCTCAAGCACGTAAGAAAGTACTTGGGCAATCTACCTTCTCTGCTAGACATTGAGCCAAACAAGAGGTTGATCGATGCTGCCACTTTATTCTAGGATAGTGAAAGGTCTGTGTTTCGTTTTGGCGACATAGAAATGACACCACTTCTAGAGGAAATTGGAGGGCTTGTGGGATTGACTTGGGATAGCCCCGGGTTATTGGTGCCGGAGAATCGTACTGGTAAAGGGTTCTTAAAGATGATGGGGTTGAAGAAAATTGCTGACTTAAGATGCCTGAAGGAATCTTACATACCTTTCGAGTATCTGTATGAGAGGTACGGCCATAGCAAGTCCTTCCGTACCTACCATGACGAGATCTCTCTCACTTTTCATGGTCGCCAAGACTTTGATGGAAGGGATCAATGGACAAACATACACCATAGTCCCCATGATCATAGCCGACATCTACAGGGCTCTGGAGCGCTGCCAAAGAGGGGTCCAGCATTTCGAGGGTTAGTAACCTGTTGCTGCAGTTGTGGTTACTAGAACATCTTCAAAAGGCCAGTATCGCCAAGAATTTCCGCGAAGGAATTGGAATGACCATATTGCCTTCCATCACCCTAAGCGGATGACCTACATTCCTGACAGGTTTGCTCAGCCGGAGAGTGCCAAAGAGTGGGTGGAATTTTTCGACCTGACCGAGGAGCAAGTGAAATGGATGTTTGAATGGTTCCCAACAGACAAATTTATCATCAGATCCAGGGACGCTCCACACTTGGTGCTGATTGGGTTGAGATGGATATACCCTTACGTCCCTATCCGAGTTATGAGACAAGTAGGCAGGAAACAGGTTGTACCAAGGGTTGCCAAGATGAGTCATTTCAGAGCAGACTTTCAAGACGACGACGTCCCTTACAAGTGCCAAGCCCAGCACATGTGGCACTGCAAAATCATTGTGGAAAAGAACACCATTGAGCCTGACAGGTATCATGCAGGGTGCGAACCTCTCTACCCGGCATGGTTAGAAGACAATCTAAAAGGAATGGTGATGCCAGGAGCCGGTCGAGGGAACAGAATCATAGACGAAGAAGCTGAAGCTCAAGTCAAGTACAACAGGCTGCGCAAGAGGGTCCACGACTCTGAGAATGAGCACCGGGAAATACACGAGAGGAATGTGAGGTTGATCGAAGAATGGAAAGAAATGGCAGTCACTTCCAACAGAAAGTTGGAATATCTGGAGCGAGGATTAGTGGAGCTGGAGGGTAAAGTCATAAAGAGGATTGAGGATTGCCAGAATGCTGAAGGAAGCGAAGGAGGACATTTGGCTAGAGCCTACCTGCTGCTGGGTCTGCGCGAGCTGGGGAACCTGTATGATGGAGTCAAGAAGATCGAATCTGGGGAAGGTCCTTCTGGGACCAAGTAGACTAGATTTATTTGCTTTCCTAAATGTAATAAGGCCAAGTGCCAATAGTGACTTACTTTTCTATTATCTTAGTGTCGTTTTGGGATTCGTCTATTTTCATATTATGAAATGAGGCATTTACTGGCATCTAAAGTTCTCCAAATCTATTTGTCGCTAGGCCTACCTCGGGCACAACGAGGCTCCCAAATTAGGACACGAATTTACATTCTCGCAATATGTGTTTAAATACTGCAAACATTTCAGAACACCTACTGACTTGTTTACCTTTTTGTTTTCCTTTCATTCTTTATTCCCATCCCCTAAGGTTGGTTCGCTCATACTGGCATCATCAGCATATCACACCAGATCTAGAGGCCCTCCACCTCCTCCTCCTCCAAGTAATACAAAAGGCAAAGGAAAAGCAAAAATGGACGACTTAAGTGGTATTCGAAAGGAGAATGTTGAGAACGCAGAAACTTCAGACGGTCGGAGTACTCCGGCACCAAATGATCTAGTCTTGAGATTGGAACAAAAGATACTGGAGCTACAAGGAGAGCTAGAGCAGGTTCGCAACTTGGCGAATTTATCACTTACCTTGAATGTCCCCGACATCAATCAACAGAACACAAAGAACCTAGCACCTCCCCAAAACACACCAAACCAACATCCACAAAATTCTCCTGCACCACATCAATACACAGCCCCACCACAAAATCTGAATCCCTTACCCATACCAACTCCACCACACCACCACCACCAATCAATCCAGTACCCACCAACCTCTACTTACCACACTCCCCAAAACACACCACAACCCATTCCTGGCCCTCAAAACTTAACCAATGACCATCACTACACCCAAGTCCCTGGCACTCATCAGAACAACCCTATATATGTGGAGACCATACCTCACTCCACTCAGCCAACTTCCTATGCACCAGAATCCTCAGAGAAGGACCAGCTCATTAAAAACATGGCTGAAGAACTCAAGAAATTGACAAGCCGGGTTCAGGGTGTCAAAGGCGGCAAAGGAATAGAAGGGTTGAACTATGAAGACCTATGCATACAGCCGGATGTGGAACTGTCGGAGGGGTACAAACCTCCTAAGTTCGAGATGTTCGACGGCACAGGTGATCCTAAGGTTCATCTAAGGACATATTACGACAAGCTTGTCGGGGTCGGAAAGGATGAGAAGATCCGGATGAAACTCTTCATGAGGAGTCTTACTGGTGATGCTTTGTCCTGGTACATTAGCCAGAATCCCAAGAAATCGTCCAACTGGGTAGGTATGGCATCAAATTTCATGGACCGATTCAGGTTCAACACAGAAAATGCACCCGATGTTTTCTGCATCCAGAATCTTAAGAAGAAACCCACTGAGACTTTCCGCGAGTATGCTACCCGCTGGAGGTCGGAAGGGCCAAGGTCAGGCCATCTTTGGACGAAGAACAGATGAACAAGTTCTTCGTCAGAGCACAAGACCCGCAGTATTACGAAAGGTTGATGGTTATTGAAACCATAAATTCTCCAATATCATCAAGCTTGGGGAAAGGATTGAGGAAGGCATCAAGAGCGGGATGGTAACGAATTTTGAGGCACTACCGGCCCCAAATAAAGCATTGCAATCAGGCGGCATATCAAAGAAGAAAGACGTTGGGGCAGTAATGATGGCTCAAGACCCGAAATCTCCACTTAACTATCGAACACCTCCATCCACATACCAAGCACCACCACCTACATATCAACAATCATCTCCCAGATACTCCCAACCAGCCACTGTCTATCATACCTATAACTCCTAACCATCTCATTTCCAGTCACCTCCAACTCGCCAAAATTATCCAAGACCAATACCCAATTTCGACCGCAAGCCACTCAGACAATACACCGCCATCGCTGAACCCATTGACCAGCTGCATGAAAGATTGAAAGCCGCAGGTTACGTCACGCCTGTTCCCGCTGTGGCACTAGAGAATCATCCCAATGGGTCAATCCTAATAAAACTTGTGCATACCATTCCGGTATGAAGGGACACACCACTAACGAGTGCCGAGCATTGAAAGACAAGATCCAGATACTGATTGACAACAAAGTTATACAGGCAAAGGAGGCCACACCCAATGTTTGCAACAACCCTCTCCCTGATCATTGCGGTGGTGGAATATATGTGATAGAGACGAACGAAGAATGGGACCCTGAGGGGTCGATTGGGCTTATTCGAGAAGGTGATGACTTCAAAACCTCAGTCACACATACCCCTATTATGGTACAGACTCAGTTACCAATCGAGGTTGAGGTAGCCACATCGGTTCTATTTGAGGTAGAGGTGGCTCCACCTGCGGCCACCCCTGTTCCGTTTGAAGTAGAAGTGGTCACACCGTTCACAGTGACAGTATCAACCATACCTCCTTTTCACTCAAAAGTGATACCTTGGGATTATGTTGCCGAAGCTAGACGCAAAGGAAAGGCAAAGATGGAGGAATCTAACGCCGCACAAGGAATGACTAGGACCGGGAGAATCTATACAACTGAGCACCTGGGAGGACCAAGTAAGGATGTCACTACCAAGAAGCCTGTCATTGAAACAGGACCAGATGACCTGTGGAGGAAAGTGCAAGCAAAGGAGTATTCTGTCATCGATCATTTAAACAAAACCCCAGCTCATATATCCATCCTGTCACTGTTACAAAATTCAGAAGCACACAAAAACGCTTTGATGAAAGTGTTGAGCGAAGCCTACGCGCCCAATAACATCACCAGCGGAGAGATGTCTAATATGGTAGGACAGGTGTTAGAAAGTCATAGAATCACTTTCCACGAGGATGAGTTGCCTCCCGAGGGTTTTAACCACATCACAGTGCGATGCGAAGACTACTTCATTGCCAGGGTCTTGGTTGACGGAGGTTCAAGCCTCAATAGTTGTCCGCTGGACACTCTAAAAAGATTGGACAAATGTTTCCATGAAATACGGACAGGAAGCATGAATGTGAAAACTTTCCATGGGTCTTAAAGGGCCACGATTAGGGAGATCAACCTGTGTTTGCAGATGGGAACAAATCGACGTCGAGTTTCATGTGCTCGATATGTCGGCCTCATACAATCTTCTGTTAGGCCGACCATGGATCCATGCCGCTGGGGCTGTGGCATCCACACTACATCAAGCCGTAAAGTTCGAATGGAATCGTCAGGAGGTGATCATTCACGGAAGTGGGAGTAACCCCATTTACACCAGTCAAACCATCCCAGTTATTGGAAATAGAAGAAGTCTAGGAGGGGAAACCTATCATCACATTGAACGTGTCAATGCCGTCGAGAAAGATAAATGGTGGAGTAGTAAAATAGAGAGCATATTAGCATGGTCTGGGTATGAACCCGGCAAAGGGCTTGGGAAGAATCTCCAATGCATCACCAAACCAATACGGCTGATGGGTCATGGTACTACCTTTGGGCTCGGATATTAATACACATAGCAAGAGTATAATGATTGGTCTCCTCCATGGCATGGACCGTACTACCCTCTTGAGCAACCAGTGCCACGTCTGGATCAAGCCTTTCACCAGGCTAATACAATATGGGAACTGCAGAAGAGGAAGCATTAGCTGGGTTGAAGAATCTGTTCTTGGAAGATGAAGACATGGACTGCAGTGCAATAATTGAGGAGGAGGAGGAAGAAGGCCTCACTATTTAGATTATGGAGAGGGGAGTTGTTCTCAGGAACTGGACCGCCACACCATCCCGGGCCCGCCGAGTCCCTAGGTAGTTTGGCAGATTTTATTTTTGTAGCCATTCTAGGCATTTAAAATTTTTAGTAACTTTGTTTTAAAGACTTGCTTGTTTCCAAATAAATGCTCGATTCATCGAGCCGTATTCGTCTGGATGTTGTTTAATTTTAATCAAATGCATTTTCTCTTTATTATTCATTATTATTTTCTACATATTTTCTTTCTACATCGTCATTATTACCTTTCCTAATGAACCGGTGACTGTGACATGTAATGAGGCAAAGAAATATGAGGTCAGTGATTCAGATGAAGAAGATGAAATATCCGAGGAAGTTGTCAGGGAGGTTGAAAACTTTGAGAATAAGCCTAAGTCCAATCTTGACGAAACCGAAGCAGTAAACTTGGGGGACGCCAAGGAGACCCGCATCAGCATTCATTTATCACCAACAGAGAAGGAAGAGTACATCCGTTTCTTAAGGAGTATGAGGACATTTTTGCATGGTCATATGATGACATGACAGGTTTGAGCATGTCCATAGTGGCTCACAAGTTACCTACCAATCCAATGTGCCCACCGGTGAAGCAGAAACTCAGAAAATTCAAACAAGATATGAGCCTGAAAATCAAGGAGGAAGTTACCAAGCAGATGAAAGCCAAAGTTCTCAGGGTGGTTGAGTACCCAACCTGGTTAGCCAACATTGTGCCAGTTGCGAAGAAAGATGGGAAGGTCAGAGTGTGTGTTGACTATCGGGACCTAAACAAAGCAAGTCCCAAGGATGACTTTCCACTGCCGAACATACACATCGTGATCGATAATTGCGCCAAGCATGAACTCCAATCTTTTGTAGATTGCTTCGCGGGTTATCACCAGATCTGGATGGACGAAGAGGATGCGGAGAAAACAGCTTTTATCATACCATGGGGAGTGTACTGCTACAAGATGATGCCATTTGGTGTAAAGAATGCTGGGGCTACCTACATGAGAGCCATGACAACCATCTTTCATGATATGATACACAAAGAGATAGAGGTGTATGTGGACGACGTCATCATCAAGTCCAAGAGGGCCGAAGACCACATAGCAGACTTGAGAAAATTCTTCGACAAACTCAGGAGTTACAACTTGAAACTAAACCCCGCCAAGTGTGCATTCGAGGTTCCCGCAGGAAAGTTATTGGGATTTATTGTCAGCCGTCGAGGGATCGAGCTAGATCCGTCTAAAGTCAAGGCTATTCAGGAGTTACCGCCGCCTAGGATAAAAAAGGACGTGATGAGCTTCCTAGGGCGTCTCAATTATATCAGCCGCTTCATAGCACAGTCCACAGTCATATGTGAACCCATCTTCAAGATGCTGAGGAAAGATGCCGAGACAAGCTGGACCGAAGATTGTCAGAAAGCTTTTGACAAGATCAAGGAGTACCTGTCCACACCACCAGTTCTGGTCCCGCCGAAACTAGGATGGCCTTTGTTACTATATCTATCTGTGTTGGACGGAGCCTTCGGATGCGTTTTGGGACAACACGACGAGACAGGAAGGAAGGAGCAAGCCATATACTACTTGAGTAAGAAGTTCACACCTTACGAAGCACGGTACTCTTTGCTTGAACGCACCTGCTGTGCTTTGACCTGGACGACCTAGAAGTTAAGGCATTACTTCTGTGCCTATACCACATACCTCATATCCAGGATGGATCCTTTGAAGTATATATTTCAGAAGCCCATGCCGACCGGAAAGTTGGCCAAATGGCAGATACTGTTGAGTGGTTTCGACATCGTCTACGTAACTCAAAAGGCGGTCAAAGGACAAGCATTGGCAGATCATCTTGCTGAGAATCCGGTGGGAGGAGAATACGAACCCTTGAAAACGTATTTTCCTGACGAAGAGGTGTCATTCGTAAGAGAAGACATTACTGAAGCATATGACGGTTGGAGGATGTTCTTTGATGGAGCTGCAAATTTCAAAGGGGTAGGCATTGGAGCAGTTTTGGTATCAGAAACAGGTCAACATTATCCGGTATCTTCTAAACTCAGATTTCCCTGCACTAACAACATGGTGGAGTATGAAGCTTGCATACTAGGACTTAACATGGAAGTCGACATGAACATTCAGGAGCTGCTAGTAATTGGGGATTCAGATTTGCTTGTGCACCAGGTACAAGGAGAGTGGGCCACCAAGAATTCCAAGATATTGCTATATCTGCACCATGTGCAGGAATTGAGAAAGAGGTTCACCAAGATAGAGTTCCGGCATGTACCCAGAATTCAGAATGAGTTTGCCAATGCATTGGCCACTTTGTCATCTATGATACAGCATCCAGATAAGAATTATATTGATCCCATTCCGGTGAGGATCCATAATCAACTGGCTTATTGTGCCCACATCGAGGAAGAGACAGATGGAAAGCCTTGGTTCCATGACATCAAGGAGTATTTGGCGAAAGGAGAATATCCGGAACATGCAAACCCCACTCAAAAACGCACACTTCGGAGATTGTCCAATCACTTCTTCCACTGCGGAGGAAACTTGTACAGAAGAACTCCTGATTTAGGGTTGCTAAGATGTGTCGACGCGAAATAAGCTTCGAAGCTACTTGAGGAGATACATGCTGGTACCTGCGGCCCGTATATGAATGGTTTTGTCTTGGCCAAGAAGATACTCAGGGCCTGTTACTTTTGGATGACCATGGAGACCGACTGCATCCAGTATGTCCGCAAATGCTACCAATGTCAAGTGCATGCTGATATGATATAAGTGCCCCAAATTAGCTCAACGCAACAAGCTCGCCTTAGCCATTCGCCGCCTGGGGAATGGATGTCATTGGTTCGATTGAGCCCATTGCTTCAAACGAAAACAGTTTTTATTCTGGTAGCCATCGATTACTTCACAAAATGGGTAGAAGCTGCATCTTACAAAGCTGTAACCAAGAAAGTCGTCACAGATTTTGTCAAAGACCGTATTGTTTGCCGATTCGGAGTTCCCGAGTCTATTGTTATTGATAACGCCGCCAACCTCAACAGTGACCTGATGAAAGCCATGTGTGAAACTTTCAAAATCAAGCACAAGAATTCCACAGCCTATAGACCTCAAATGAATGGAGTCGTAGAAGCCGCCAACAAAAACATCAAGAAGATACTAAGAAGATGGTAGAAAACCACAAGCAATGGCATGAGAAGCTACCTTTTGCTCTATTGGGATACCGCACTACAGTTCGCACGTCAACCGGAGCCACTCCCTACATGTTGGTTTATGGCACCAAAGCTGTCATCCCAGCCGAGGTAGAAATTCCTTCCTTAAGGATTATACAGGAAGCCGAACTCAGCGATGCAGAATGGATAAGAAGCCGCTATGAACAATTGGCCCTTATTGATGGAAAGAGGATGAACGCAGTGTGTCATGGTCAGCTTTATCAGAACAGAATGTCCACAGCTTTCAACAAAAGGGTCAAACCGAGACAATTTGGACCGGGACAGCTGGTACTGAAAAAGATCTTCCCACATCAAGATGAAGCCAAAGGGAAATTCTCTCCCAACTGGCAAGGCCCTTACATGGTTCACAGGGTGCTGACAGGAGGAGCACTCATACTTGCAGAAATGGATGGAGAAATCTGGCCAAAACTAATCAATTAGACGCAGTCAAGAGATACTATGCTTAGATTATTTACAATTCCTCATCTGATGTAATTGAACTACTCTTGACCTGAGTCCCGTTTAAGAGGGGATATGTAGGCAGCCTTATGGGTTCGATCATATCATAACAAAATTTCCATTCCCCCCAAGATCAGAAAATGGGGCAGATTTTTTAGGAGGACCCTCAAAATTCTGGAGCAAGTCCAGCCAACACCAACATACGCCAGACAGTCAGAAATCGATTAAGAAACTGGGGCAGAATTTTGAGAAGGTTCAGCAAGGTCTATTATCCACAAATGGTCAAAAGATCATCTACCAAACTGGGGCAGAATTTTGAGGAGGACCCTCAAAATTCTTACATAAAGAAGCTGTAGTGTCTCTGAAATGTGTTACAGTCACTAGTTCATCTAAAATTACTTGATATTTCAATACGTTTCTAAATGACTCTATTTTTATCAACGATTGCATATCTTTCAAAAACTTTCTTTCCGTAACAGTCAGGTGTTACCCAGGGAAACTCGAAAAGGCATCCAGAACGGAGCAAAGCAAGGCCAGCGGACGAAGGCACGAACCAACCTCCCCTCACAAAATTTACAATTTTTCTTTGAACGCAGGCACATATGACGTAACGATAACATCCGCAAGTATATGCACGTGACAAGATCACTATATCAGACACCAAATATATCCCCAGCTAAGAAACATCCTACTCTTATTCGCTTCTTGCTCTTTGCATAGGACTAAGCCCTGTCCCGCATCCTGCATGAGGCTAATCCTTGCCTCCATAATTGCATGAGGCTAATCCCTGCCTCTCTATCTGCATGAGGCTAATCCTTGCCACTCTATCTGCAAGAGGCTAATCCTTGACTCCATAATTGCATGAGGCTAATCCCTGCATCCCTATCTGCATGAGGCTAATCCTTGCCTCCCTATTTGCATGAGGCTAATCCTTGCCTCCCTATTTGCATGAGGCTAATCCTTGCCTCCATGCTTGCATGAGGCTAATCCTTGCCTCCCTGTCTTGCATGAGGCTAATACCTGCCTCCCTATTTGCATGAGGCTAATCCTTGCCTCCCTATTTGCATGAGGATAATCCTTGCCTCCCCATTTGCATGAGGCTAATCCTTGCCTCCATGTTTGCATGAGGCTAATCCCTGCCTCCATATTTGCATGAGGCTAATCCTCGCCTCCCCATATCTCGCATGAGGCTAATCCTTGCCTCCCTATCTTGCATGAGGCTAATCCATGCCTCCCTACTTGCATGAGGCTAATCCTTGCCTCCCTATCTTGCATGAGGCTAATCCCTGCCTCCCTATTTGCATAAGGCTAATCCTTTCCTCCCCTATCTGCATGAGGCTAATCCTTGCCTCCCATAGCTGCATGAGGCTAATCTTTGCCTCCCCATCTACATGGGACTAAGCACTATCCCTCTTTGAACAAATATTGCTCTATTTCTAGTACTATCTAGTTGCTTTTCAATCGGTCTAAGCTCTGCCCTTCACAAGACTAAGCCTTGTCTTGTTAACATCATATTATTGCATCTCATGGGCTGAAATATCGCCAACCTATCCAAAGGCGTCATAGTCTAAAGGCATCATCCTCATAGCCAGAAGACACCATGCCATGGCCTGAGGATCCCTCAAATTTGCATATCATTATTCAAAGGTGTCATGGTTCGGAGGCACCATCTTCATGGCCCGAGAACAACATCCCATGGCTTGCAAATCCCTCACTAAACAATTCATGGAATAGGACATCATGGTCTGAGGACGTCATCCTTAACCATCCAAAGACAACTTTCATGGTCCAAAAGGGAATCTGCATCATGTTTTAAATTTTTCGCACAAATACATGTTTGTAGCAATCTTTTCATCTACAGGTGACCAGCAAGAAATCGTTATCCTAGCAGGAGCGACCTCGCCCCAGTTCCTTCAAACTATCTCAAACCTGACCGTTCATCGTAATCGCTCTCGCATCTCGTGTCCATTCTTGCAATGACTTCATTGGTACATTCCGCCAATGAATCCAGAACTACACATGGCCTGATTCCTGTAAAACCAAGGATATGTAGGCAACTCAAGACCGGAGTCCGGCCTCTATCTTTCGAAGCATCCCATTCGATCAAAATTGGCCATCATTTCTTTACCCGAAAACTCTTTCATCCTTCCCAGGTAAAGAGGGGCAGCTGTTGATACCCAATTTTTCCCCATATATTATTTAATATATATATACTTTCAAAATAGTACATATGCAGTTATAAGCATGCACAAGTATTTTTATAATTTTTTCTATAATTTTAAGAGCTCCAAAATCAATTTATTTCTTCTCTTTTATTTATAAAATATCCAATAATTATTCTTCAAAATACTTTTTGTGTGATTAGTCATATAAAAGTTCTTTACTTATGCCAAAATAATGTTTAAACATTTCAGTGCATTTTTTTGTGATTTATATTTTTCTTTTTAGGCTAAAATTGCACATCTTTGCAATAATAGCCCTACTAACGCATAATTACATTATTGATGCATAAAATGGTCTTTTTTATATTTTTAAAATGTTAAATAAGTATTTTAAATCAATTTAGTACACGGAAATATTTTTTGGAAATCATTTATTATTTTTATAAATTATATACTCCCCCCGTTCCAGTTTATGTGAACCTATTTCCTTTTTGGCCCGTTCCAAAAAGAATGAACCCTTTCTAAATTTGGTAACAATTTAGCTTAAATATACAACTCTACCCTTAATGAGAGGCTTTTATAACCACACAAATACTCTGGGCCCCATTTGGACTTGTTTAGGACCACAAATTCCAAAAGTCTTCATTTTTTTCTTAAACTTCGTGCCCAGTCAAACAGGTTCACATAAATTGGAACGGAGGGAGTAACTATTAAAAGTGGCTATTTAAAATCTAGCCTATTTTATTTTCAATTTCAGCCCCAACCTAACCCAATTACCAGCCCAATTCCAAATTAAAATTACCCATCCCAAATCCAGATAACCGATCCGGTCCCAAAAATCCTTTAATCTCGACCGTTGATCAAAAAGATCAACGGCACAAATAACCCTTCCTAAAATAAACTAACCAATACCTCCCAAACCTTAATCATTCCCCTCTTCTCACCGTCTGTTCCTCTCATCTCTCAAAAATCTCTCAACCTAACCCTAATCAAACCGCACTGACCCTCGTCCATGGCCATCTCCGATGACTTCTCGCCACCTCCCAGGCCTCCATTGGCCTCCCTCATGTTAATCTTGCCATCTCCAGGGCCCTCAAGGGACCAGGGCTAGTTGGCTTGCATCTATGGTTCCTCTCTCGCCTGTTTCAGGCCATTCCAGTGTGATTCTGAGTAAGATCGTCCTATATTGACTACGACCTATGGTTTCTAAGCATGGTTCTTCACCTCTATGTTGTTCTCTTCGGAACCCTCATTTCTTTTCTAAAAACCTCTTAGATCTGTACAGATCTGAGGTGATTTGGGCTTGTTTTATGTGAGTTTTACAATAACCTTAAGATTCTTTACAAGAATCGTATGATTTTCAAGTGATTTTCATCTTTTCCTAAACTAGGGTTTCCGGAATTTCTTTTTACAAATTGTTTGATGACTTTTTGCGTTTAATCTTCTGCTTCTCATATATTTTTGACTGATTTTGTAAGTCTGCTACAACCTTAACTCGCTTGTACTGAAAACCCTAATTTTTTGGGGTTCTTCGTTTGGTTTCTGAGTATTGGTACATCTGATTATGTTCTTGCTTTGGGTTCTTGTGATTTCTCGTGATCTTCTTGTCCTAATATGCTTATGCTAAATTTCTTAGTTCAATCATTTCGCTGGTTCTATATGCTTGTGTTCATCTTGACTATTCGTATTAAGACCAGTAACATTCTCCTTGAATCAGTGCCATTTTAACTATTTGTTTTGGTAAAGTTATATGGAATCCTGACTATTCCTGTTCTACCTTATTTTATATGCTAAACATGCTGACTCTTTCATGACTTTCTCTTTGATTATTCTGAATCCCTTGTTTCTTGGTTTGATTTGAACACTTTCCCTTAAACTTTCGATTCTTACCTCTCTACTCGATTTGATTTTTTTCCTTGCCTTAATTATTTTTTTCCTTGCCTTGTTTGTATTTTGCCGATTCTTACTGATTTGTTTCCTTAATTAAAACTTCTGTTCATTTACCCCTAATTACCTACTCTATACCAAACCTTACTTGATTCTTTTCCTTAAATATTTATCATGCTTTTACGGTTGATTTAATTGTCCCTTGATTAAGGGAAAGACTTGCTGATTTACGTGTGACTTTCCTGATTTGCTACTTAATTGATCTCTTACCTTATTTGTTAAGCTTTTGATTACTATATAAACCCCACTCTTACTTTAAGTTCAAAACAACGAACATTAGTTCAAAAATCACTACTCCTTACACTCTAAAGTTTTCTTTCTCTTCTGCTACTTGTGATACTCACTGATCTAGCCGGCTGAAAGCCAAGGCTAGATATTGGAAATTTATTTGCTTTATATTCTGCACCCTTTCTTCAACTGGTATGTCTCTCTGTTAAGTTTTGAAATCCAAAACCTATATGTTTCATTCCTGCACTAGTTCATCAATTATGAATTCAACTTGTATTTCTGCTTACTTCTTTGCTCAGCATGTCTAGACTCTGTCCTATTCAATGTGTGCTTTATATTCTGCACTCTTCGCTGCTTACTTTTTTTTATTTTTTAGCATGTTTAATCCTGTTCAAGGCATGTCATGCTTCCTGTATAACAACTATGATCTATGTCTTAGCTACTTACTGTCCATATTCAGCCTGTTAAGTCTCTAAGACCCTAAGTGTTTTATGTAGTTTTGTGACTATGTGCTTCCCCTATACCTTATCCATGCACCCCAATGTGACTCTTATGTGCCCCAATCCCTTTATCCCCATGAGATATCTGTTTGTTAAGTGTTTTCTAAACCTGGATGTTTTTATGACCAACTGATTGTCTGCTGTTTTGGTATTCTCCTAAAACTGTTTCAGTACTAATGGTTTTCAAAAGGTTCTTTTTAGTCTTAAGACCTCTCTATTAAACTCTTTCAACTATGTCAAGCACTCTCACTCCACTTTTAAGTCCCTAGGTTTTGCCCCTCCAGTGTGTGACTGCCTTGGGATCCCTGTGAGATCCCTCTGAACTCTGATGCACTAGGGCTGGCCCTTCCACACTGCATTTACTCAGTTTTGGTTATGAAGTCTCGGTGTGAGCACTGCCCGGGATCCTTGAGGTCCTTTGGGAACTCTGACACACCTGGACATGAAATTGGCTATGGCATCTGGGCATTTGAGGCTATGGAGAATCTGGTATCTTCAGGATACACTTGGGCCTGCTTCAGGCTCCCTATAGTTAACTTCTTCTTTTTCTTCATTTGTTTATGTAATTTATTCAGCTGGTCTGTAATAATTATTTGTAAACAGATGTTGGGGATGGCTAGTGAAACGGGAGGGGTAGCAATATAATCCTATTAATATCGCTAGGGTAGAAAGCATGTCATAGGCTTTACATTCTTTATATCTGCATTAGAATCCATGTTTTAGGCTCTGTACACTTATCCAAATCATGCGAAATATGCACTAGATATCATGTTCCTAGGATTTCATGTCTACTATTTCAGCATCTCATCCGTCACTAATCCATGTTTTATGTCTATCACATAGAAATCCTGCTCCTAGGACAATAACAACATTAGCATAAAAGCTGTTACTCTTGTGCATTCAGAAGTCATATTTCAATAATTTTGCAATTCTTGTGTGCATTTAGAAATCATGCCTTAGGGATTCTATTTTTTAACCATCCTGCCATTTGCGTATGCATGTTAGATACCATGTTCTAGGATCCCGTTTTCATTTTGTTTAAGACGCCTAATTAGTCACTAATTCATGAAAAGGTAATAAAAATACTCTCACATTGTGATGTTTTCTGAATAAAACTGGCAATAATCTCTGCATTCTCATATTCGTATCAACTAGAACAGCATGCTCTCATTGTAAAATGGCTTATGAACTGTAATGATCCTGGTAATTATCATGCATGATCCCATGCCTAGGCAAGCCTTAGGTGATGAATCTTTATAAAACGGGAAAAACGGTTTTGCTTGTGTTTACTGCCTAAAGATTCTCAGGTTTAAAATCAGTAGGCAAGCTAATAGGTCTTCGACACTTGGTCCTAATTCGTTACTGTATACTGTCAGCTCCTCTAGATATCATGTTCCAAGTTTTATTAAATACCTGAAACAATTGTTTAAGACGTGCATTTATTTGCTCCGCTTATGGAGGCAAAATGTGAGCCATTATATGTTCCTTCTTTATGTGCAGTCCTAATTGTTTTGATTGGCGCTTAGACTTTTCTCCTTTAATACCTTAGGATGGTCTAGAACTACCTAAAACTAGAGGTCCTAAAATACCTCCAGGGCCACGAGGAAGGGACGGGTAGTGCACGCGTAGGACATTTTCAAGGTTAATAGAATGCTTTAGGCCATGACCAAGGGGAGGGAATTGGGTAGTAAGGATATGATGGCTACGCGCTAATGTCACGTGTAGCCCCTCACTGAGGAGTGATTACTGGGCATTGCGTGGGGTGATCCTGTAGGCTAACCAACCTAGGACCCCCTTCCTAACTCCCGTTGTTTAAATGAATTTACTTTTCTTTATATATGTGCAACTTGTTCAAATCCTTTTCCTTGTTTCATTACTTGAATGTCAAAACATGCCTTTACTTGCAAGTACGTGCTTAAACTGTTTATTGGTTAAAAGGACTAATTTACATGAATATAAGTTCGGCCGGGACCCACCGTTGTGGAGAGGGGTGCCTAACACCTTCCCCTCGAGGTTATTTCGAGCCCTTACCCTAAATCTCTAGTAACGCAAACTAGTCCATGAGTTAACTGCTCAAGGTGCCCTAACGCACCATAATTCGTTAGGTGGTGACTCTTCAAAAAACCCAATTCCCAAAAGGAAACGAGTCGAATCTCCCATGGAATGTCAAAACCCGAACCTTTCTCCGCGAGGAGGAAAAAAGGGGGGCGCGACAATGACGTGGCTCAGTTCCGTCTTTGTACAGTTATATTTCTATTAGAGGTATATAGACAGTATGTCTAATTGGATAGTATGTGGCCTTGCCGGCTTCTAGTTTTGAGATGTATAGTTGTCTATAGCAGCTTTGTCGGCTCGCCCTACGTATGTTGCACGTATATGAATGTATGCCTTTTGGGCAGATTTCCTTCATGTACATTATTCTCGTAATCCAGCAGATGTTATTCAGGTTTATATCTTAGAAGCATGCTTAGGGTGTTTGACAGGTAGGACTCGGGCACCCGTCGCGGCCCATTGGTTTGGGTCGTGACAAAAGTGGTATCAGAGCAGTTCTGTCCTAGGGTTGTCTACAGACCGTGTCTAGTAGAGTCTTATTTATGGGTGTGTTGTGCACCACACTTATAGACAGGAGGCTACCGGATATTTAAGATGGTTACTTTTCTTTCTAACCCAGATTGTGCGATAGAACTGAGTCATAAGTATCCACTCCTAATCTTTACCTTATTTATGTTTTTAGCGATGCCAATTACTACTAGACGACAGGCGCAAGCCGCTAGTACGGGTCAGAAGGCTACGAAAGTGTTAGAAAGATATATAAGTTGCACTATGGAGTCAGACCCATCAAAGATCATGGTTTCTACTGAGGAGGATCCATCCGAGGATCCATATGAGTCATCCGTTCGAGCAGTGTCGACCACTCCAGCAGCAGATGGGGTGAGAGGAGTTCCGACCTCGCCAAGGCCCTTAGTTTCATTATCACAGCCCATTGATCAGGGTATGAGGAGAGTAGTGCATGGATTGGCACAGCCGGGTTTCCCTCAGGGTTAAAACTATGTCAAGGCATTTGCGGACACCAACTCTTCTGAGGTTCCAGATAGTCCACAGTCTTGGGAGTCTGTCAATCAAGGTTCACCAGTATATGTTATGGGATATGCAAAGGAAGAGGATAGTAGTCGGGCCAAGAGGAGGAAGGTAACCGATAAGGATATGAAGGTTCCGCTTCGAAGTGTGTCCGATCGAGGTTCTTATATAGGACAAGGCAAGGACCCTCTACTGTAGACTTTCTCCAAGTGTCAGTTTTTGGTTGGTGAGTTCCACCTCTTCTTGGAATATTACCAAGTCAGGGTTCTAAATGTGTCAGGTTAAGGACCTAGAGAGCCCCATCCCGACTTGTATATATTATGGTTATGCCTACTTAGAGGTTTTGCAGACAGTATCCTGTATATAATTTTGGGTATGATATGTCTACGGCCTTACCGAACCCTATGTATATAAAACTTTTTCTAAATTAGTTATGCAATTTAAGTCTTAATATTTTATATATATGGATGTCGCCCGTAATGGCCCGTGATAGATTTGATAATAAACAAGGATAAGGTACGTGGTGTTTCGTTCGGTAGAACTTAATATTATAATAGGTATGGATTGGTTGGCTTTTTGTCATGCCAACGTTGATTGTAGATCAAAGATAGTCTGATTTCAATTTCCAAGGGAGCCTATTTTGGAGTGGAAAGGTAATACGACGTCGCCGAGAGGTAAATTTATCTCCTATCTCAAGGAAAGGAAGATGATCATAAAGGACTATATTTATCAGTTGGTTCAGGTTTGGGATATAGAAGTAGAGTTACCAACCATTCAGTCCTTCCCTGTGGTTAATGAGTTTCCCGATGTTTTTCCAAAAGAACTTTGGGTCTTCCGCCAGAGCGAGAAATTGATTTTCTATTGACCCACTACCAGATACGCATCCAACATCTATTCCTCCCTATAGAATGGCCCCCGCAGAGCTAAAAGAGTCGAAGGAACAACTAAAGGATTTGCTTGAAAAAGGCTTTATCAGACCTAGTACATCACCATGGGGAGTGTTACAGGCGTATTTTATGTCACACAAAAATAGCCCGCGCGGCAGCCAAGTCTCAACTTGACTTCAGCCTGCTCCAACACTTAGCCAAAATTTTTGAACTTTGGACTTAGAATATTTTAGGCAGCTTTTCAACGTAGTAAGTTAGGACTGATTTTAGGCAACGAAAAATAGGTAAAGGGACAGAAAATATAGATGAACAAAGGCACAATATATAGGAAACTCTTTTCCCAACTTTGTATTTAACTCGAGCATATAAAGAAACTCAACTCTAGGTACAGCCGTGTACAAAAGAAGATCACTCTTGACCCTCACAAGACTACTCTTAGCCTTAGGTTGTTTTCACTCTTGAAAACCAGACTTAGGACTCCTTCCTAACTCAATTGTGTACTCTTACACGTTTTTTCACCCTTCCTACAAAGGGAAAGGGTGCTGTCCATTTATAATACATGAACCAGCCCCATTTCTTACAATAGTTGCCTATTTTTAGGCTTAGACACTTGCCCACTCAGCCCACTACTTTGGCCCAGTGTAGTTGACAACCCCCAACTACTAGGATCATGTAAATCATGGCTAATAATAATGGAAAACATGGCCTTAAAATGTGCTAACACTCCTGCCAGCATTTTAGCAAAGCTCAACTGCTGCCCATGTGCACAGCATGTGCCATAACCGCCTTTGACTTAGTCAATCTGAAGCTTGGTGCCCATTTTCGTGCCTTGGCTTGAATCCGGCGCCAATGCCATTGTATCCAGCTGCATTGTACCACATTTTGCCCATGCCATTGCCCACGAACATGGCCCTTCCCCGCGCCCTAATGCCATGACAAGTCTGTCCCGCGCACTGCCTTCCGTTGCACTTTAGCCTGCCTATGCCATTCCATTTTTCCCTAACCTTGGCATCACTGCCTCATGCCTTGATGCCTTTGCCATGATCAAGTGTCACCCTTAGCCCGCAACTCATTGTCAAGCCCTTGCCAAGCTGCCTCGCTGTATACAGTGAAATCGGAGGGTCCAATTTCTCGTCGTTAAGGCACTCGTAAGATCACCTCAAAGACTCGAGGCCACGGCCGAGTATCTTTCCTCGAGGGTCGTCAACACTCGACCCCAGGGTATTAATGATCACGGTAATGGTGGAAATGGGGAGTTCCCAAGGCACGCGGCTAGGGCTGACACAGTCTAGCGCGGCTACTCTGAACCCAAATCAGGGCGTCATTCAGCCGTCCCATCCCCATATCTATGTAATTAATGTATTTTGTACTATGTGGGTATTTCCCTCCTATATAAAGGGAGTCCTTGTCATTTTGTAAGGGATCTGTTGCTTCAGCTGCTTCACAAGAAATATAAAATAACATTCTCTCTGCCCTCTTACATATTCTCTTGATATTATTGCTTCCATTTATTATCTTCATTGTTGTTCATCATTTATTACTTATCATTGGCCATAAAGAGCCTTCTTTGATTTTATCATAACTGTTAGTCATACTTCGATTACTTTCGATAGCTCACAGTCGAGACCCGGAATCGACCTCGAGACCCCAATTGTTAACCTATCGGTTTGACCATCACCTTATCCTTAACTCTTATTTCGTTTCTAAGTCTCAGATACATAGCATCAACTGCTTAACAACCGGCATAAAAATAGATCACGTATTTTTAGAGTCCCATAATCAAATTTAATTGTAATTACCATTTTCACGGTAAACAGTTTGGCGCCAACCATGGGGCTAAAAATAATAGTGATTATTTTCTTGCTGGTTCCATTACACAACGTAAGTTAGCTTTGACGCTTTTTCTTGTCCAAAGATCTGTGATTTCAGGTCGTAAACAATAACCTTGAGAACCACGGAGAGAATGGTGTGGCTGTTCCAGGTGTTGGTGAGCCACCACGAAACCTTGAGAACGCACCAGGACCAATTCCGGTGGACGAAGTCTTGCGCGACGCTCAACATGTCGAAATAAGCTCCCACACTAACAGGAGCATACACCAAGGCGACCAACAAGAAGCCCAGAAAACCCCCGCCCGGGAAGAACGGTAGGTTAGCCTTCATGTTATTTTTGAAATGTTGCAGGCACAACAGCTGGCTATTGCTCAGCTGCAAAGCCACCAGAAAACTCCTAGCACAGTAGCACCGGGGACGGCTCCCCCGGCCGAACAGGTACCGGAGAGATCGAGCAATAACGGGTCGATGGTCGATCCCGTCATCGTAAAGATGCTCGAGGACCTCACTAGAAGGATCGAATCGGGCGAGAAAATGATAGAAGCCAACAATAAGAAGGTCGATACTTACAACTCCAGGGTCAACCAAATTCCAGGAGCGCCCTCGATCTTGAAAGGTGTGGACTCAAAGAAGTTCGTACAGAAGCCGTTCCCGCAGAAAGCGGCCCCGAAACCCATTCCAAAGAAGTTCAGAATGCCCGACCTCCCAAAGTATAACGGAATGTCAGACCCCAACGAGCACGTCACCGTCTACACTTGTGCAGTAAAGGGCAACGACCTAAGGGACGACGAGATCGAGTCCGTCCCGCTGAAAAAGTTCGGGGAAACTCTCTCTAAGGGGGCAATGATGTGGTATCACAACCTGGCCCCAAACTCGATAGATTCATTTGCCATGTTAGCGGATTCTTTCATTAAGGCACATGCTGGTGCCATCAAAGTAACAACAAGGAAATCCGACGTCTTCAAGATTAAACAAAGAGATAATCAGATGATGCGAGAGTTCGTATCTCGCTTCCAAATGGAACGAATGAAACTACCACCGGTCTCTGACGATTGGGCGGTGCAGGCCTTCACTCAAGGTCTGAACGAACGAAGCTCGGTGGCTTCGAAACAGCTAAAGCAGAACCTAGTCGAGTACCCGGCCGTGACTTGGTCGGATGTGCATAATCGATACCAGTCGAAAATTAGGGTCGAGGACGACCAGCTAGGGGCCCCCTCGGGCTAGGTATACCCAAGCAGACTCCTGACAAAGGAGCCGAAGCCAAACAAAGAAATATAGTAGCCATACATCGAAGACCGGAGAAACGCCCCAAGGCGCAACCCACCTTGAAAAGATCGAAGGATAGACCGAGGACAGAATCCTCGGGGACTCATCAACAGAGCCGGATTCGATAGGAACACGGGGCCGGCGAAGGCACCTCGCCTATCAGAATACAATTTCAACGTCGATGTGTCAGACATCGTGTTCGCCATCAGCAAAATCAGAGACGCCAGATGGCCCAGGCCTATACAATCGGATCCTTCACAAAGGAACCATAACTTGGTGTGCGAATTACACAACACGCATGGACACATGACCGAGGATTGCCGGCAACTCCGGGAGGAAGTGGCCCGATTACTCGACAATGGTCACCTTCGGGAATTCCTCAGCGACCGGGCCAAAAATCAGTTTCGAGAGAGAGAAACAACCAAAAAGAACAAAGCGGACGAGCCGTAACATGTCATCCACACGATCTTTTAAGACAGCTGCCACTAACCGAAACACCAAATTCTCCACCAGCAGAAGGACTTAGAAATAAACCAACGACAAGATAGCAACCACAGACACGCTCTCGGCTGTATCCGAATAAAGGACCGTACCGCGTTCTCTGAACGAACGCCAAATTCCAAGAGCGCCATCGCCACTGAGGTATAACCATCTCCCTTTTTATTTCATATTTCATGCTAACCTTTGTGCAGGCGCCCAACCGAAGCAATCAAAACGCTAGCCCAGCTCAAAGACCTTAAGGTTTTAAAGCATCCGTTGCACTCTTTTCCTTCGGCCGAGTTTTTATCCCGAAAAGGGTTTTACCGGCAAGGTTTTTAACGAGGTAACATCCACATGCTACCTAAGGAAGACTCAACAAGTATTCGAGGCTTCTTTTGCAATCAACCCCGAACACTAGGGGGCATTCCCCCGGGGTCCCAATAGGAAAATGATGTATCGGGCCAAACGGTCGAACGAACCGTGTCCGTATAGCTGGGCCCCCGACGGCGGAAGCATGTATACTTGTACCAAATAATCGAAGAACACCTTTTGTCAAAGCATCTTACACTCCAAAAGAAACTTAGCATTTTCGCAAAAACGATTCCTCTGTCAAAACGTCCCGAACATTCGGGGACTCGCGTCAATAATTCAACACCTGAACGACCTCCGGTTCGAGACTCCAAACTCAAAAGCCCTCAATGAGGCAACATGAAGATCACGAAACATCTCCAAGGTCGAAAATGCCCCGAACACCGGGGACTGGCGCCAAAATCTCAAAAATCGCATAACCTCAGGGTCGGAGTCGCCAAAATCGTAAGCCCTCAATGAGGCAATACCAAGCTTACAAGTAACGGCTCCCGAGCCAGGATACCCTCGATAACTTGGGGACTGTCGCCAATCACTATTCATTAAAAAACCCGAGGACATAATACCCCAAGCGGGCAGACTCGGTCTCGTAAGACCTACATAAGGCAGCAACACTAATTGTAAGACCTCAAGCAAGGCATGAACCACACTTGTACCAAGTGGTAATATCTGTAAGACCTCAAGCAAGGCGTGAACCATACTTGTACCAAGTATCTAAAAACTGTAAGACCTCGAAGGCATGAAAATTTTATAAGACCTTACTAAAGGCATAAACCCGATCTCAAAGTTAAGGCTATATATCGAAGTTGTAAGACCCCTAAAAGGCATACCCTCGATATAGACGCCTAAAATACTTCACTCGGATCAAAAATGGCTCCGGCCAAACACAAATGACTACGGTCATAAGGCTGTACCAGCCAAACTAACGCGACTCGGGGACGCCCGACCGTCGCTACAAAATCACAGGCCTTCAATTACTTCGAATCTACTTCGAAAAGAACCGGTTAAACAGGCTACCCTCGACATAGGCAAAAGAGCTTCGACCATGTCAGCTCCGAATCACAGGCTTCGAGATAATCAGCCTCCGAGCTAAACCTCCCGAGGTGCTCGATCATCGCCACAAAATGACTCGTAATCGAGGATCTTCCCGAACCGTCGAAGAGTCAGGCAAAAATTATTTTAAAAAGTCCTTAACGAGGGAAAAATAAAGCCAATAAAAAGGTCGCTTCGACCCAAGGCGTAAGAGCCATTGTCGACAGCCTAATGAGCCTCGGGGCCACGCATAAAAGGTAGCTTCGACCCAAGGTGTAAGAGCCATTGTCCCCAGCCCGCACAAATGCAAAACTTGAGGGTTGAATGAGCTCGAGTCGAAACCCGATTCGGAGACTGAACCCAAAATAGTTAACTGAAAATGCCCCAGGGCAAAAAGCATAAGAGCTCAAATGCCAGCTTACACTAAAAGGTCGCTTCGACCCAAGGCGTAAGAGCCATTGTCGCCAGCCCGCATAAATATAAAACTTGAGGGTCGAATGAGCTCGAGTCGAAACCCGACTCGGAGACTGAACCTAAAATAGTTAACTAAAAGGCCGCATCGACCAAACACGTAAGAGCCTACGGGCCAGCCTAATGAGCCCCAGGGCCATATCACGAATCTAAGGATTCCTACCAACTCAAAGGCCAATTGATCTGGCTAAAATCTCGGCAAACAGAAACCCAGAAGATACAGAATCGCGAGGTTTCCCCCTTATACATACATGTAATAAAATACAAGCTCCATTTACAGCATACTATGAAAGTTATACCCAGAGACAGAGAAAGAAGTAAACATCCCCCTTTGGGGATTATGACCCGACGGCCCCATCCTCGCCATCTTCGGCATCGGACAGAAGGAACTTGGCGTCGTATTCCTCCGCCTTGGCTTGCTCGATCTCTTCCGAAAGATCGAAGCCCCTGGCATGAATTTCCTCGAGAGTTTCCCTCCGAGATTTGCACTTCGCATACTCTTTACTACTGCTCGCACGACCAAGAGTTCTCCTCAGCTCAGCTCTAGCAGTGGCAGCGCTCTTAAAATAGGCTGCCGCTTTCTGGTCTGCCCTAGCGCTGCTCATTACAGCCTCGGCCCGGGCATTCACCACCTCGGTCTTTGCCTTTGAAAGATCGGACTCGAGCCTTGCGATCATGTTCGCGCGTGCAGAATCACTCGCACGAGCGGTCCGGATTTGCACCTCAAGGGTGGAAACCTTGGCCAAAGCACTCTCCTTGGCCGCAACTTGGGCATTTACAAGAGCCTGCAGCTCGCTAAACTCACGTTTAGCCCGGCCAACTTCGCCCCAAAGTCGTTCCAGCTCCTCCGTCTTGCTCCCCAACTGGGATATCGAAACATTAATCTCCGAAGATATAAAGAGGAACATACGTCGACATGAAATACAGGATACCTGTCTTTCAAGGCGGCCCTCACAGCTCCGGCTTCGATCCGCCTCACACCGCAGCGATACTAGCTCACTTTTCTTTCTCTCGCAAAGAAGCTTAAGGGACTTCTCCCTATCCGAAGCTTTCCGCAACCTAGCCTCATAGCGAAATAGCTCGTACTTAAGCCTGTCAAAGGCCTGCAAAAGAAAATTCAATAAGAAAGGAAGAATATGAAACCGGAATAATCCTATACCAGCTACCAAAGCTTACCATAAAGCCGAGTCGCTGAGCCTCGCTAAAGGCCGAGCCAATGTCCGATGGCTTAGTGTCCCCCGAAGCGCCCTTGGTATGAAAAGAAGGAGGCACCATGTGCTCCTTACCCTTCGAGGTACCCTCAGCAGAAACGGGGAATGTTCTTTCAAAAATGGAGGCCTACGAAGACGGATGATCGATCGAATCACCTCTTTTGAACCGCTGAGAAGGACTCGCCCCGCAGCAAGCCTCCTCACACCCCGGAGACCCTTTTTCGTTTATCATCGACCCTCGACCCTGAGGTTGGCAGTCTCTCCT
>NW_017672633.1:157887-160380 GCF_001879085.1 Nicotiana attenuata
CAAGAGCTAGTGCGGCCGCGGTCCATTTTGCACGGCCCGCACTGACCCCGCAGGGGTATTTTTGTCCAGTTTTTCCAGCCTAGTATAAATAGGACATTTTACCATTTTTAGGTTAAGTTTTATATTCCAGACTTAGCTGCGCTCGTGAGACACACTTTTGTAGCCATTTTCGGCACTTCTACTCTTCATTAACGATAGATTATTGTAGTTTCTTCTTAGTAATCAATTAATATGCTTATTTCTTCATCTATTTCTTCAATTTCTGTATCTAGCATGAGTAGCTAAACCCATTAGCTAGGGTTGTGGCTCAACCCTAGTGTGGGTAATTGATGGTTGTTGCCATCTAGGGTTAGATTGATTATGGGTGTTTGCTATTTGGGTTGATTTTATGTTTTTTATTTAAGAATTGGTGGTTGCAAACACTGATTCAAGCTTTGTGGGTTTGACTCTTCTTGAGAAAGAGAGTCTATGACCCCAAAATTGACCCAACAAGGATTTGGGATGGACTCATGAGAAATGACAGTCCCAATTAACGGGTTAAATCTCGAGAGAGTAATCACCCTACTTGAACCCTAGTTGCTTGATCTAATTGGCCTACCCAATTGGTCTCGAGAGAGTCAATTGGGCAAAATCACTCTCTCTACCGAGAGGTGTGAGAGTGGGTACAATTGTGCAACGGTTATAGCATAAGCCCCAAATATGTCAATCTATCCTTAGTAACATCTACCCATCAATTAGCCACCTAGGTAATGCCACGACCCTAGTGCCCTTCTTCCCATTAGATACAACTTAGCAATATTCTAGTAGCATAATTAGCGTTAATCAGTAGTTTTGTCATAGTAGTTATAAAAATCAAAAACCAAGAATGTTTGAAGTGACATTAGGAGCACAAACACATCTCTAGACTAGACAGAAAATCCAACTCCACTACTAGCTCCCTGTGGAAATCGATCCCGACCACTATTCGGGTAAAAGCTATTGCGACCCGCTCTTCCTACCTTGGTGTAGTGTTGAGTTGGCAGCGATCAACTTTTTGGCGCCGTTGTCGGGGAGCTTACGGTGTTGACTATCTGTTTAGTTTGTTTTGTGTTTTGCTTCTCTTTCCTTCTTGTTTACTAATTTTGTTTGTGTCGATCATTCAGGTACTATGGCTTTGAATGCTAATGACCCTATTGGCAATGCCCTGGCGGGGGAGGAGGTAGAAGATATTGATCATGATGAGGTTCCCGTACCTCAAGCTCCACGTAGAGGCCGTCAGGCCAATGACAACAATCCTATTCCAGACCCTCCTCCGCCACTGCCAAGAGCAGTCCCAAGAGTTCTCCCTAATCAAGGGTATGCGAGTGCCATTGTTCCTCCCCGAATCCGAGCGGGGAACTTTCAAATCACAAATGTTATGTTGACCTTGCTCGAGCAACAAGGATATTTTACGGGCGCCTCCGATCAAAACGCATACAAGCACTTGAAGGGGTTCATAGATACATGCTGGGGCAGCAAACAAACAAACGTGTCAGAGGATGCGTTGAGATTGAGGCTTTTTTCGTTTTCTCTTCGGGGTAAAGCGTTGGATTGGTTATAAAGGCTCCCCAATCATTCTATCACCATATGGGATGAAATGGCGGACAAATTTATTGCCAAGTTCTTTTCTCCAAGTCATATGGCGGCTCTTCGGGATGAGATTCTAGCTTTCAAGCAAATGCCAGCGGAACCTTTGCACGAAATATGGGAAAGATATAGAACAATGGTGAAGGAGTGCCCTAATAACGACATGACCGAGGCGATGATACAACAAACTTTTTATCGGGGCATCAACACCACGAATCAGTGCATTGTGAACCAGTTGGCCGGAGGGAACTTTATGAAACTTTCTTACCAAGAGGCATGTGAAGTACTTGATGAAATGGCCGACACCTCTTCGGCATGGCAAAGCCGAGCAAATGTGCCCCAAGGTGACCCCACGGTCATCCATTTGCACAAGGAATTGAACGATCATGGCCAAGCTATTGCCGAGCTTACAACAACTATGAATCAATTGGCGAAGGCGCAATTGCAACAAGTCCAAAACCCGTGCCAAGTCAACGTAATGGAAGGTGTTTCTATGTTAAAAAGGAGGCAAAGAGGGCAACAACAACCTCAAGGTAATTGTGAGCAATTTGACAACAACAATGATGGTGGTGGTTATTCGAATGAGGGCTATGATGATCAAAGCGAGGAATGTCAATATGTCAATAACTACCAAGGGAATAGAGGAAATCAAGGGAATCAACAGTGGCGCCCCCAAGGAAATTGGGGCAATCAACAAGGCGGCGGTAATTGGAATAACAACAACCAACAACAAGGTGGCGGCAATTAGAACAACAACAATCACAACAACAATTGGGGTAACCAAGGTAACAATCAAGGCAATAGGAACGGGAACAATAATAATTGGAATAACAACAATGGTCAAGGCGGGTGGAATAACAATGGAAATCAAGGCAACCAGGGGCAAGG
>NW_017672633.1:161664-179798 GCF_001879085.1 Nicotiana attenuata
CATTTGTGGACATTGTCACAGCTGTGATAGTGGATGACACAAGTTCCATGATAAATGTTGAAGATCCTCTTGAGGCCGTGCTTCTTAACATGGATGTCGATGATGATGCTAGTAGAGTGGAGTGCGTGAATGCATTGCATGGTATGGGTTCATATTCATATGAGCCTAGGAAGTTATCTTTGGATCTTGAAAACCGCAAAACTCCACCAACTAAGCCATCCATTGAGGAGCCACCGGTGTTGGAGTTGAAGCCACTTCCTCCACACCTTAGGTATGAATTTTTGGGCTCTAATTCAACTCTTCCAGTTATTCTTTCTTCTTGCCTTACTAACTTGCAGGTTGAGGCCACTTTGGAGGTGCTTCAAAGGCGAAAAAGGGCAATAGGATGGACTCTGGTGGATATCCGGGGGATAAGCCCCGCATTTTGCATGCATAAAATCATCTTGGAGGAGGATGCAAGGCCTTCCCTAGAACATCAAAGGAGGCTAAATGAAGTAATGCAAGAGGTGGTGAAGAAAGAAGTGATCAAGTGGCTTGATGCGGGTGTGGTGTATCCAATTTCTGATAGCTCATGGACTTCTCCGGTCCAATGTGTGCCAAATAAAGGAGGGATGACGGTGGTGACCAATGACAACAATGAGCTTATTCCCACTCGAAGCATTACCGGGTGGAGAGTTTGTATGGACTACAGGAAACTCAACAAGGTGACCCGCAAGGATCATTTCCCCTTGCCATTCCTCGATCAAATGCTTGATCGCCTTGCGGGGCGAGCTTTATATTGCTTTTTGGATGGGTACTCGGGCTACAATCAAATCTTAATTGCCCCGGAGGACTAAGAGAAGACCACTTTTACATGCCCCTATGGTACATTTGCTTTCTCCCGGATGCCATTCGGGTTGTGCAATGCTCCAGCGACCTTCCAATGTTGCATGATGGCTATTTTCACCGACATGGTGGAAGACATATTGGAGGTCTTTACCCTTTGAACTAATGTGTGATGCTAGTGATGTTGCAGTGGGGCGGTGTTGGGTCAACGGGTTAACAAAATATTCCATCCCGTGTATTATGCAAGTAAGACTATGAATGAAGCTCAACGGAATTACACGGTGACGGAGAAGGAGCTATTGGCCATTGGATTTGCCATGGAGAAATTTAGACGATATCTTATGGGGGCCAAGGTGATTGTGCACACGGACCATGCCGCCCTTAGGTATTTGATGACCAAGAAGGATTCCAAGGCGAGATTGATGAGATGGGTGTTACTTCTTCAAGAATTTGATTTAGAAATAGTGGACCGGAAGGGAAGTGAGAACCAAGTTGCGGACCATTTGTCCCAGTTGGAGGAAGAAGGGAGGCCATATGACGTCCTTGAGATAAATGATACATTCCCCGACGAGCAACTTCTTTGCATGTCAATGTGTGACATGCCATGGTTTGCGGATATCGCTAACTTCATTGTAACTGGGATTGTCCCGTGTGAGCTCTCTTCTAACCAAAGGAAGAAACTCAAATGGGATAGTTTGGACTTTTATTGGGATGATCCGTACTTGTTTAAGATTTGCACGGATGGTGTGATTAGAAGGTGTGTCCCGGAAGGTGAACAATTGAGCATTTTGGAGGCTTGTCACTCCTCCCCCTATGGTGGCCATCATGGAGGGGTGAGGACGGCTTCAAAGGTTTTGAGTTGCGGTTTTTATTGGCCGACTTTGTTTAAGGATGCTAGTGATTTTGGTAAAGAGATGTGATCAATGCCAACGAGTGGGCGGAATTTCCAAGAAAGACGAGATGCCTCTTAACACGATTCTCGATGTGGATATTTTTGATGTTTGGGGCATCGATTTCATGGGTCCTTTCGTGAGCTCTTGTGGGAACACTTATATTCTCGTGGCGGTGGACTATGTCTCAAAGTGGGTTGAAGCCGTGGCTTTACCCAACAATGAAGCCCGGAGTGTTGTGGCATTCTTGAAAAAGAGTATCTTCACAAGGTTTGGCACCCCTCGTGCTATCATTAGTGATGGGGGATCTCACTTTTGCAACAAGGCTTTCGACTCATTGCTTGCCAAGCGTGGAGTAAATCACAAAGTGACCACCCCCTATCATCCTCAAGCTAGTGGTCAAGTGGAAGTCTCCAACCGAGAAATAAAAAGTATCTTGTCCAAGACGGTCAATGCTAATAGGACCGATTGGTCGAAAAAGTTGGATGACGCTTTATGGGTGTACCGGACGGCTTACAAGACCCCAATTTGTATGTCCCCATACCGTTTGGTGTTTGGGAAAGCTTTCCATCTTCCGGTGGAATTGGAGCACAAAGCTATGTGGGCCTTGAGAAAGTTGAACTTGGAATGGGATGTTGCAGCGAATCTCCGTGTTGAGCAACTTAATGAGCTTGATGAGTTTAGATTTCATGCCTACTCCAGCTCGTCCTTGTATAAGGACAAGATGAAGTATCTTCACGACAAATATGCTCGGGAAAAGGAATTCAAAAGTGGTGATATGGTTCTTCTTTTTAACTCCCGGTTACGTCTGTTTCCGGGAAAGCTCAAATCAAAGTGGAGTGGGCCATTTGAAGTTGTGTTCGTGACCCCATTTGGTGCTCTTGATCTAAGGAACAAGAATGGCGAAATATTCAGAGTCAATGGACATCGTGTGAAGCATTATCTTGGGAAGATTGATGATAGCCACGTGGTGGCTATGGTACATTTCAAATGATTTGTTGGTAACCCGCATCGTGACGTTAAATCAGGCGCTTCTTGGGAGGCAACCCATGTCTTTTTCTTTCTCTTTGATTTTCTTTATAGTTTAGGATTTTTGAGCTAATTGGTTGTGAGATGTTGCAGGGATTGTGTTGATGCAGTGCAAAATAAGTTGGAACAAAGTGAACAGTCTCTGAAGTTTGCCAGTGCGGCCGCGGTCACCTTAGCGCGGTCCGCACTGGCATGGTCCAAATATGTTGCTCTCTGAAGTTTTCCACCGTGGCCGCATTCCCTTTAGTGCGGTCCGCGGTGGGCCTCCGCGGCCGCGGTCTCTTTTGTGCGGTCCGCGGAGGCTGCCTACTGAAGCTTCAATGGAACAAATCCAGCGCGGTCCGCGGTCGCTTTTGTGCGGCCGTGCTGGAAGATGAGTACTGGGTCCCACGGTTTGTCTGTAAATAGACTCTAAGGGTCACCTTTTACCCTTTTCGACCCCTGAACTCCCAGAGCCCAAAAATTACTGTTCCTTCTTTATTGAGTCCATAATTCTTGCATAAGATTATCTAATTGCACTTCATCTTTTACGTCCGGTAATGTTTCACTCATCTCTTGTTCAATTAGTGGTTAATTTTTGTTTTATTTTCTTACATTTAGCCCATAACTTCTGTTTCTTCCCCTTGTTCTTTATTTCGTTAGTTTAGGTTAGTTTTCATGTTAGTTTTGGGCTGTTTTCTGTGCATATTGAGTGGCCAAATGATTAGGGACAAAGTAGGTGTAAAAATTTGAACAAGAATGGCATAAATGCAACCCTAACTTAGTGCCCGTAAACCCTAGCTCAGCGCGGACTGCGGTCGTCTTTGTGCGACTGCGCTGCACTGACGCGGTCCGCGCTGCTTTTCTTGTGCGGGCCGCGGTGCTCTTTGATTGCAAGTTGACTTTTTCCAGCGCGGCCACATTGCGCTTTTGTGCGGTCCGCGCTGGCCCACCGCGGCCACGATCCCATTTTGTGCGGACCGCGGTGGAAGATTCAGAGAGTGTTATTTTATGCCTTTGCCCAGCGCGGAACGCGGTCGCTGTTGCGCGGTCCGCGGTGCATGTTTCTGCAACTGTGTTCTTCAACTGTTGTCTGCAATTTTTTCATTCACCTGTTTCACTGCCTGTTCTTAAACTAACAATGTTAGATGCATGTGTTTGCAGATAATGGTTAAACAAAAAGGCGGCAAGGGATTACAACAACCCGGGAGAGGTGGTTCCTCCCGAGGGGGTAAAGGCAAGAGAATAGCAAAACTCACTCCCCAGGCTCAGGAGAACACAATAAAGACCCGAAATCTGATAAGAGCTGTTGAAGAGTGGGAAGATTGGGGGAATTGCACGAACTAGGAAAACCGAAGAGTGGGAAGATAGACTCGTGAGCCAAGTGGCTTACCACAAGTTTAGGGAGTGGTGGCCGGTGAGGAAATTGATACCGGAGAGGAGCTTTATTGACAATTACCTCTTACCCCACAACCCTAATGTGCAGAGGGAGTTTAGAACTAGAGTGGGCTGGGAGTTTTTCATGGAGAAGTGCATTGATGCAAATGAGCACATGGTCAGGGAATTCTACTCTAATGTGGCCCACATTGTCAAGGATACTAAGGTGACCAAAGTTAGAGACAAAACGGTGTTGTTTGATGGAAATTCTCTGAATGAGTATTTGGGGTTCAGGGATGAAGATGAGTCTCTATATCTGGCCAAGTTAGAGATGGGTGAGGAAGTCCGTCCTTGGTTGGCCCAGTACTTGGCAATCCCAGGTACTGTTCCAGAGTGGTTGCAGGCAGGGAGAAAAATATACCGGAAGACCTTCAACTTTGAGGCTCGGGGGTGGTTGACTTTTGTGTGCAGTCGGCTTGACCCTTCTACCCACGATCAGACTATTCCACTTACCCGGGCTGTTCTTGTTGCATCTATTATGGACGGGTACCCTATCAACGTGGGCAATGTGATGTCCAGTGTGATTTCTGCTGTGGGGCAGGAGCATGACCGGAATTACCCTTTTCCCAACACCCTTTCAATGTATTTCCGGGACCTGGAGGTGGAGAAGAAGAGATATGATGTCAAGACCAAGCCTGTGGCTCCTTACTCTTGGTACAGTATGCAGGGTCCGGACAACCCTAAACACAAGAGCTACCAGCCACCTACCTCTGCCCCAACTGGCCAGTCTGAGGAGCCAGTTGCGGTAGAGCCTTCTACCGAGCCTTCCACTATGCCTGCTGCCACTACAGTTGAGGACTTGCCTCCAGGACCTTCCTCTGCTGCTGGTCCCAGTACTTCAGCTGGCCCGGGGGTTCCATCTTCCCGGAGGTATCCCATCACTGCCCATCAGTTGAGCCAGACATTGGCTAGTTTGAACAACCGGATGTCAGCTGCGACATCCAAGTTGTCTACATTGTCTTCCACCATTGAGACCCAGTTAGCACCTCAGCCAGCTCAGATTCCTCAGTCCATTGAGGACACTTTGAAGAAGCTCCTGGAGAACCAGGACAAGATTATGAAGACAAAGGCTACCTTGTCTACAGCAGTGGAGTCACATGGCAAGGCTCTGAAGGAGCTTGCCAAGGAGAACAAGAAGATGATGAGATCACGGGCTTCCAAGGAGTCTGTGAAACAGCTCAGGACAGATGTGGACAAGCTATTGGCAGACCAGATGCCTCTAGACTTGCTATTCGGGGACCCAGCCCTAGCCCCAGCAGCATCAGTAGCAGAACCACAGCAGGAGCAGGCACCCAGGCAGCCAAGGAAGAAGAGGAAGCTCCCCAGTACAGCTGATGCAATTATTGAGCTGGCAGCCCAACAGGAGGCATCCTCCAGTTTTCCACATGATGCACCTGACATCTAGCCGGTCCAGGCACAGGCCCCAGTCCCAGCAGCTGAGCAGCAGGAGACCGAGAACCAGTCTGCGGTTCCCGCACATACAGAGGACTTGGGGACCACTGATGATCCCATGCAGACGGACCAGGCTTAGGGAGCTCCTATATCCTTTCTTATGACTTTTTGATGCTTAGTTTGATAGTTGGAATTGGGGACAATGCCAGCTTTTATTCATGGGGGTGCGCCCTACTTTTTTGTTTATCTGGATCACTGTATATATTTGACTCAGTTTATGTTTTTTTGGTTGATTTTCTATTTGGTATGTATATAACTTTACATTCAGTACTTTTTATCTTCTATTTTGGTCTGTATATAAAGTTAAGTTACATTTTGTACATATTCATCCCCCGTTGTATATTCTAAGCCCCTATTGTAAATATTCATTCTATTTTCTATTGTCGTATTTTCATAAATTTTTTTTTCTTTTTCATTTTTAGCTTCGTAGTTAGGCTCGCAGCCCTTTGTTTTATTTTTGGCATTTTCAGTAAGTCCTTGGTTTTCTTAATGCCACGGTTCTTTCCAAGGGTGGAGTATTGTGTGAACCGGGTGGCTCTTCCCGATAATGGATGGAGTGACAACCTTTAAGTCTGTTTTTGACTTTTCTTTTGTTTTTAGTAGTTTTAGTTAAGGGTACTTCAAGCATAGCTTCACTTGGGCCTAACACATTTGCCTTTGATCCCATGGTCAAAGACAAGTGGTTGTGTTTAGGATGGTGAAAGTAGTGACCTTGAGACTCTTGTGTTGACCAAACAAACATCATGTGGTCTTTTGGGACTATTGTGTGCTCAGTCGTATCTAAGGTTGTTGTGGGCCCTCAACTCTACGTCTTTAGCAATCCTTGAGTGTGTGTGGTGAGAAATTGAATTATGAGTCCAAGTCCCGAGCCAATGGTCTAGAACTTGCACCGAATGTTTGTTGAGGCGAAATTTTGAGTGAAGTTCGACTCGAGAAGTGATTATAGGCTCTCATTGATCCAAATGACAAGTTGAACAATTCCATAGCCTACCTATGAGATAATCCCTAGCTAACCCTTTTGAGCCTTAAACCTTCTTCTTTCAAGAACCAATGCTACAAGCCTATACCCGTTCTAAATTCTACCCTCTCTTGGCACCCACATCTTCCCTTGAGTAATAGCAAAGTCTAAGTTTGGGTGGAGAGACAAGAAAGGAAACAAAAAGGGGTAAAAGGTACAATAGGAAAAAGAAAAGGAAGGAAATGAAAAAGAAAGAAAAGAAAAAGACAAAAAGAAAGCCAAATGTGAACAAGAATAAAAAGGGATTCAAGGAAAACAAAAGTGAAAAAGGTGTGGAAAAAGTAGAAAAGGGAGAAATATTCTGAATTGCATAAGAAAGAGTGACAATATGTCTCTCTAACCCCTTGGAAGAGGTGAAATGACTCAAAGAGTCAAGTGAATTGTGCCAAATGAATCAAAAGAAGTGCTTAAGGGAAGGTTGAACCCACCTGAACAAAAACATATCCTACTCTTACCCAAAAGCCTTTACATTGACTCCACAAAAGCCCTATATGATCTTGAGTTGGATGACGCTCGCATTAGTGGATACTTACAGGAGGATCAAGCATATGGTACTTAGAGCCATACTTGTGACATTTTCTTGAGAGAGACGAGCGAACTCCCATTAACCTCGGTTTGTGTGCTTATACTCTAAAAGGTGACGTTTGCTTAGGGAGAGTTGAGGATGTATGAGTTTGGGATCCACAGCGACCAAAGTAATTGAGAGAGTTCTTTGATGTAATGAGTCAATTCTTGATGCTCTTGTGTCACACTTGATCCATAGTTTTCAAGGTTTGAATGTTGTTAATGATCCATTTGTGTTGAAGGAAATTGTTAGTCCCAATTGATGCTTGTTGAGGTTACTTTAGGATAGCTGGAATTACTTGGATTGTCCTTTAAGCGATGGGTCTTATTTTGTTTGCTTGAGGACAAGCAAAGGTTTAAGTTTGGGGGAGTTGATAAGTCGGGATTTTAACATGTTTTATGCCCCTACTTGCCTATGCTTTGGTTATAAATTGCTACAAAATAGCCCCAAAAATGCTCACAAGTTGTACTTGATTGCAGGTTTGATCGACAAAGCGACGAATGTCAAAGATCGGCTCAAAAAGGAGTGAAACCTGCTCAAGTGTCAAAGACTAAGTAAATTGAGGAAAAGAGAACCTAGTGCGGACCGCGCAAATGTGAATGCGGCCGCACTAGGAGGTTCAGAGAATTGGCACTTTCAAGCTGGAGGCAATGCGGCCGCGCTACTCTTTTGTGCGGTCCGCGGTCAGGCTCCGCGGCCGCGCTACTCTTTTACGCGGTCCGCGGAGCAGAGATTCAGAGAGCTCACATTTTGCCAATTCCAAGCAATGCGGCCCGCGCTCGTTTTTGTGCGGCCGCGCCAACTTCCACCGCGACCACGGTACACTTTCACGCGGTCCGCGGTCCTTAAGTTCAGAGAAGCATAAATTGAAGTCCAAGAGCCAGTGCGGCCGCGGTCCATTTTGCGCGGCCCGCACTGACCCCGCAGGGGTATTTTTGTCTAGTTTTTCCAGCCTAGTATAAATAGGATATTTTACCATTTTTAGGTCAAGTTTTTATATTCTAGACTTAGCTGCTCGTGAGACACACTTTTGTAGCCATTTTCGGCACTTCTGCTCTTCATTAACGATAGATTATTGTAGTTTCTTCTTAGTAATCAATTAATATGCTTATTTCTTCATCTATTTCTTCAATTTCTGTATCTAGCATGAGTAGCTAAACCCATTAGCTAGGGTTGTGGCTCAACCCTAGTGTGGGTAATTGATGAGTGTTGCCATCTAGGGTTAGATTGATTATGGGTGTTTGCTATTTGGGTTGATTTTATGTTTTTATTTAAGAATTTGTGGTTGCAAACACTGATTCAAGCTTTGTGGGTTTGACTCTTCTTGAGAAAGAGAGTCTATGACCACAAAATTGACCCAACAAGGAATTGGGATGGACTCATGAGAAATGATAGTCCCAATTAACGAGTTAAATCTCGAGAGAGTAATCACCCTACTTGAACCCTAGTTGCTTGATCTAATTGGTCTACCCAATTGGTCTCGAGAGAGTTAATTGGGCAAAATCACTCTCTCTACCGAGAGGTGTGAGAGTGGGTACAATTGTGCAACGGTTATAGCATAAGCCCCAAATATGTCAATCTATCCTTAGTAACATCTACCCGTCAATTAACCACCTAGGTAATGCCACGACCCTCCTTCTTCCCATTAGATACAACTTAGCAATATTCTAGTAGCATAATTTAGCATTAATCAGTAGTTTTATCATAGTAGTTATAAAAATCAAAAACCAAGAATGTTTGAAGTGACATTAGGAGCACAAACACATCTCTAGACTAGACAAAAAATCCAACTCCACTACTAGCTCCCTGTGGAAATCGATCCCGACCACTATTCGGGTAAAAGCTATTGCGACCCGCTCTTCCTACCTTGGTGTAGTGTCGAGTTGGCAGCGATCAATGTCCGCAAATGCTTTCAATGTCAAGTGCATGCCGATATGATAAAAGTGCCGCCGAACGAGCTCAATACAACAAGCTCACCTTGGCCATTCGCCGCCTGGGGAATCGATATTATTGGTCCGATTGAACCCACTGCTTCAAACGGACACGGGTTTATTCTGGTAGCCATTGATTACTTCACAAAATGGGTAGAAGGTGCATCTTACAAAGCTGTAACCAAGAAAGTCGTTGCAAATTTTGTCAAGGATCGTATTGTCTGCCGATTCGGAGTTCCCGAGTCCATTATTACTGATAATGCCGCCAATCTCAACAGTGATCTGATGAAAGCTATGTGTGAATCTTTCAAAATCAAGCACAAGAATTCCACAGCCTACAGACCTCAGATGAATGGAGCCGTAGAAGCTGCCAACAAAAATATTAAGAAGATACTAAGGAAAATGTTAGAGAACCACAAACAGTGGCATGAGAAGTTACCCATCGCTTTGTTGGGATATCGCACCACAGTTCGCACATCAACCGGAGCAACTCTCTACATGCTGGTTTATGGTACCGAGGCCGTCATCCCAGCCAAGGTAGAGATTCCTTCTTTAAGAATCATACAGGAAGCTGAACTCAGCGATGCAGAGTGGATAAGGAGTCGCTATGAACAATTGGCCCTTATCAATGGAAAGAGGATGAACGCAGTATGTCATGACCAACTTTACCAGAACAGAATGTCTAGAGCTTTCAACAAAAGAGTCAAACCAAGACAGTTCGCACCAGGGCAGCTGGTATTGAAGAAAATCTTCCTGCATCAAGATGAAGCCAAATGGAAATTCTCTCCCAACTGGCAGGGTCCGTACATGGTACATATGGTGCTGACAGGAGGAGCACTCATACTTGCAGAAATGGACAGAGAAATCTGGCCAAAGCCAATCAATTCAGACGCAGTCAAGAGATACTATGCTTAGATATTTTACATTTTCTTCATTTGATGTAATTGAACTACGCTTGTGTGAGCACGTGATTTTTGCCCTATATGAATTACTCCCACAAATTCAAAATAAAATAAAAATTTTATTGTTTGCAATTTTGTGGATTTTTGTGGCATTTTCTGTCAATTGTTTGCATTTTTGTCTGTGCATATTTTTTTGTTTAATTAATGAAAAATATAAAAATATGTTGCATTTGAATTTAGGATTTGACTTTGCATTTTTGAATTAAGTAGTAAAATAGTTATTTTATAAGAATTGGAAAAATTACAAAAATAGTTATTTTTGCACTTTTAATTTTTAATTTTGAATTTGGGTAGTTTTTCCTTTAATCTGGTTTTTAATTAGTTGTGGTAATTACTAGTTAGAGTTAATTAATTCAATAGGGTAGGATTAATTTGGTTTTATAATTTAATCTAGGATTTTGTTTTTGTTAATTTTGAAAAAAAAAAGAGAGGAACAAATTCTTCTATCATCTTCTCCTCATTTTTCTTTTCTTTTTAAGTCTTTTGAACAAATTCTTTTGATTGCATAATTAGGTTCTTAGCAATTTCTGTTATTAGTTTTAGGTCTTCTATTATTTATCGTTAGTCGGCTTTCCTCCTTTTCGTGTTAGCTCTGGTTTAGGAATTTCTGGTTCCTTTTATTTTTGGTCAAGCCCGTTAAGTTTTGTAGATTCGGCATTGGTTCTGTAAAAAATGAAAGCCCAGAAAGGAAAGGTCAGTTGGTCTTTCTTTGCAAGCCGGATTTGGGCTAGACATTTGGGTCAAAGCTGACCCATGTTTGTTAGGGTAATTAACAGAACCTTAAAGGGTATTTTTGGGTAACTGATTTAGGGGAATCTTGCTACAACTGACTAGGAAGCTTCCAAGAAAGAGGAAAGGGGGGTATTTCAGCAATTAGGGTTTAAACCTAGGGTGTGAATTGAACAAAAAGAAAATTGGGGAAGGGGTAATTAGCAAACTAGGAACTCACTTCTGCAGCCCTAGGGTCCTCTATATAAGGCTGTCTTAGTAAAAATGATGGGGGGATCAGACTGGAAGAGATAGAAAAACATAGAAATTGATAACGGCTGGAAATACTAAAAATACCACTGTTTCATTGATTCTCTTCTGCATCTCTTGGTTACAATTCAGTCTCTGAAGTAATGTCTGAATCCCATCACTAGACAGAATCCCTAGGAGCCTAGATTCTTCATTTTGGTTGAAAATGGCCTGATTTTTGGTTTTGAAAAGCTGGTTTGAAGTTGTTTGGTGTCTGGTTTTACTATTCTATTGCTCAAAACAAGCTGGTGTTCTCTGCTTTGTCTCCTGATTGAATCTGGGCTGACTGCTTGCTCATTGCTGATCCTCTCCCTTTTCTANCAGGTATTTCCTTGGCTTTTAAGTGACATATGAAATGCAAATCTGAAAACATGTAACCGAGTTAGAAGATTTGAGGATGAACCTCAGTTTTGTTGAATATCAGTCTATGTTCGTTAGAGTTTTGCCTTGTTTATGTGTTAATTTCAGTTCTTTTATGGGTTTGCCACTCAACCATGTTGATATTCTTATATTTCATCTTCAAAGTATGTTTTAGGCTTTTTAACTCATCACGTTGTTTCTGTGATTGAGCTGAAGGATTTTGTATTTGAACATTTAAAGGATCTGAATGTTTTTGTAGTGCAGGCCTAAGCCAGTTAGGGAATATCATGTTGGTTTGGTTTAAATTTGCTTAAGTTAATGTTTGAATTTCAGTTCATAATTAGTATATGGCATGATTACATTGCTTCAGATTTTTTTTAGGATTTGGTTCTAAGTTTGCATCATTTTGAGGATTATAATTCAAACAGGGGATTACATGTTCGATAATCATTGCAAAATTAAGCTGGTTAAGTATCGAGTGTGATATGAGAATGATTAATTAGTAATTTCGAATCCCAGGTGTCTATTGTCAGTAGAATATTTCAAAAGGATATGCAGCCTGTTATTGGGATGTTAAAGTTTTAGAATCTTGCATTTATCTTATCATATGTTGATTTATTATTGGAGCTTTACTCAAGCTAGGCTGATTCGTTTGTGCCGAGTTTGAGGTAGGGATTCGATCCCAGGTCCGTATGTTTGGGTATTTATCCACCCGTGGAGTTTAAGCTCAATTTGGGCCCAGATTCTGAATTCACTTGGAAATAGGATAATGGCCTATTTGGACCGTATGTGGTTCTGCTTCAAGCGAACTCATTGATGGCCATCGTGAGCCCAAATCAGTTTCAAGTAATTGGGTTATCCTTATACGTTATGATTCCTTTAAGTGTTAGTACAAACATTCACTGAAATAATTTTTGTTTTAAAAATTCTCTATGCTTCTAGTCAATTAGTTAATCACATTAATTAGATTGGAGGTGAGCCATATTAGGCAACATCAACAGTTTATGGCCCTCCAAATGTAGTTGGATTCCCTTTTTATAATAGGAATTGAGGTGCGCCGCGCCAAATAAAATCTCAAATGCGTGGCCCTCATTTAATTATTTCTTTTAAAAATCCTTAGAATTCGAGGCGTGCTATTTAGCAAATTTTCCATGGCCCTCGCAAAGTTAAAAACGCGTAGTTGCTTTAGGCGCGTTATTTTAATAATATTACCTTCCTAAACTCGGGTGCACATTTATGTGACCCAAATCCAAATCTCAACAATGTTATATAAAATGTGTAGCGGACTGTGGGTGCATTTATGTGACGTGGTTCAAGACATATTTTAAATGACGTTGCAATTTTTTTAAAAAAAATGAATAAAAGCGGTTAAAGGTTTAAAATTGCATCATAGGCTAAAACATGTACTAAAATCAGATAATAGGCCATTAATAATAGTTGAGCGACCGCGCTAGAACCACGGAATCCGGAAATGCCTAACACCTTCTCCCGGGTTAACAGAATTCCTTACCCGAATTTCTGGTTCGCGGACTGTAATACAGAGTCAATCTTTTCCTCGATTCGGGATTTGAACTGGTGACTTGGGACACCATAAATTATTCCAAGTAGCGACTCTGAATTTAATAAATAAATCCCGTTTCGATTGTCACTTTAAGTTGGAAAAAATTCCTTTTTATACCTCTTCCGAGGGTGTAGGTAAAAAGGAGGTGTGACAGCTCTGACGACTCTACTGGGGAAAAGAACCCAGAATCTCTGGTTCAGGGTTCAAATTCGAGCTTAGATGAATTGTTATATTTGGCTTTATCTATTGTCTAATTTTATTACATGCTTGGGCCTAATGTGCTAAATGTTGCTTTTACCGCTTTGATATTATCTGAATTGTATATAAACTGCTACGAAACCCTTCTCTTCTCATCTTCGGGGATGTGCTCGCTGGTCATGACTCCCTATTCTGTTAGTGTCATACCTTGAAATAAGAAAGAGGTTCGGACAAGTTACTAAGCCGGATGGCCTTTTGGTTCCCGATATGTAGCCCCCTCCTCGGCTCGAGTTGTCCGCTCGGGTAACAAGTCTAGAACAAATACCCAGGTTTTGAACCTAGAATAACTCAGCCTCATGCCGGATCCCTAGTAGGAACGTTTGTTTGCATCATGTGCATTTGACTTTGGAGACTCAACAAAGGGGTTGGGTTTGTCTAGGACAGGTGTACCCGAAATGAAAAGACCATCCTGATGCATCTTACTTGCTACTTGTGCATTCATTTGCTTCGGATTTGCATGTTGACTGGCTTATAGGGGAAAAGTTGACAAGGAAAGTCAATGGGAGGACTGAGAGAGATAATTGTCTATTTTTGAAAAACCAATGTCCAAAATATACTGAAACTCTGCCGAGATTTTTAAAAAAAGAAGAAGAAAGTTTTGTGTTTTTTTTTTTAAAAAAAAGTTGGTTTTTGTTTTGTCAAAATTGCCCGAACTACGCCAGTTTGATTCTCACCGGATGTGGGATACGTAGGCAACCCCCATCGGGTCCAACTTCCCTTTTTGCAAAAATAGCCCAAAAAGAACCAAAATTTTTTTTATTGCTTTGTTGTAAATAAGTAAGGTGATGCCATTCTTGTCAAAATAGCCGAATGTCCCCAAAAGGACGCCGGAAGGCTGTTTTTGCAAGAACAGCCGCCTTTGGTCTCTTTTTCAATTTTTGGCCGGTTAGCAAGCACAGCCTTAAAATCTTCTCCCCGGAAGTGCTGAAAGACCGTATCTGCAAAGCCGAGTTTTTATTTTTGAAATGAAAATTTGAAAACAGAAAAGAAAAACAGTGTTAACTTTGTTTTCGGGTCAAATGAGTCATGATTTTGCTTAATCACCCTAATAAATGTGCAGAATGAGCACGAGTCAAAATTTGCTAATAACAGTCATGAACAAGATCCCTTTGGAGCTGTGTATATGGTGGGAAGATCTTGGTAAATCAGGGCAAGATAAGGTCAATCTATATTTGGGAGGTCTCACCGGGTTGTTGAAGATCAGGCCTAGAGGAGACATCATAAAGGCGTTGGTTACATTCTGGGACCCGACCCACAACGTGTTTCATTTCTCAGATTTTGAACTCACCCCAACTTTGGAAGAAATAGCCGGATATATTGGGAGCGCTAAGGTTCCTCCGAGACACAAGTATCTGGTTGTGCCAAGAGTCATCAAGAGACACAGGACCTTCAATTCGAGAATGGTTTGCAAGCCGCGGCGGATGAGGGTGAAAAGAAAAAGCTAGCCAAAGAAAATGAGGCTCTTCGAGCCCAGATTTGAGAGATGAAAATAGCAGCAGAAAACCCCGCCAGAAGTGCAAAAGATGGAAAGCTTATAGATAACCTTAGACAGAAAGTGGGTGAATATAGTTTTGATCCGAACAAAGCAGAGGGTGAACTAGCCAGGTCTCGAACAAAACTGGCTAAGAATGCGGAGGAGCGGGCTCGCTTGGTTAAACAATTGAAAGAGAAATATGACAATAAGGTTGTGGGGTTGAAGAAAAAGATCATCGTCGTTGAGAACAAAATGATCAAGCAGGCAAAAAACTTTAAGGCCGAAAGAGAACACTGTTATGCAGCAATGGCACAGTTAGAAAGAGATTTGCAACAACTTCAAGAACAGAATCAAGTAGCTAAACAAACTTTGGAAGCTAGGGCCCAGCAGATTGGGCGTTTGTTGCGAGAAAAGGGTGTCATAAGAGAGAGGGTTAGAAGGATCGCCGACTACATCGCGATGAAATGCAGTAGTTGTGAGGATATGACTAGATCCATGTTCTTTGCCACTGTGATGACCTTTGTCCGCCAGATAATGGAAGATCTCTACCACCTCCAAGGGGATTTAGCGCGTAGGCCCGTGGCGAGACCGAATGATGTCCCGCGGGCCCCAGGAGCAGTTGAGGCGTTGATGTATTCGTGATTTTCATTGGAATCTGTTAGTCCGTTTTCGAGTCTATATTTTCATCTTTTTGTTGGAGTATGATAGTTTGTTTTTGAGTCTGTATTTTCATCTTTTCATCAGAGTCTGTTAGTTTGTTTTTTTTGAGTCTGTTAGTTTTTGAGTCGTTGTAATCAAACATTTGCTTTTTAGAAAAATTTGAAAATCCTAAAAATGTTTCATTATTTTTACATTTATCCCCCAGAACTACGATTGGTCTGATTCATGCGGGGTCATGATACGTAGGCAATCTCCATAGGATTCGATCATAACCAAAAGAAAAAGAAGAAAAGGAAAGAAAAAAAGAGAGAGAGGAAAAACAAGAGAGAAAAAAGAAAAGAAAAAGAGAAAGAAAATAAGAAACCGTGAGAAGGAAACAATGGCAAAACAAGAGAGAGAAATGAAAACAAAGAGAAATCAAGCAAAGAAAGGCAAGAATGAAAAAAAAAAGAAAAAGAGAAGTTGCAAATGAAAATAAGGAAAAGCCGGGATGACGCAAGCAACCGATCAAATACATAATAGAAACGGTTAACTGCTTAGGTGCATTCATTCCCCAAATGTGTGGTTGCCTATCTGTTAAACCCTGATCGCTAACAAGTTTGTTGTTGTCGTCAAGTAACAGGCAGGTGGTTAGTTTGTGTGGTATTCTGGCAACTCACCCATACAACACCCGTTCCAAAAATAAATTAATCATGGCCAATCAGGAACTTGATGCGAGTGTTATCGATCCTTCGAGAGAGGTGGAAGAGTTGGATGTTACTGTGATGAAAGAAGAGATGTATAAGCTGAAACAACAGATGGCCGAGATGTACCAAGCATGGGCAAAAGGGCACCCACCACCACTTTACCCCGCCAACCCTGCCTTCGTCCCGCCATTGGCTCAGTCTCAGGAACCTCCTGCTACCGATTCGTCCCCGGGCTTTCCCATTTACCAACACTACCAGAGCACCACCTCACAAACACCACCAGCTCCACCACCCAAACCAGTTCCATACCCTCCTCCACCAGCTACTCCTGTCTTCGTGGCACCCCCACCTGCTACACTCCACAGATCCTCTAGCGAGCCCTTGTTCCAAGCCCATGATAACCAATATTACCCCCCGGAGCCCATTTTCAAAGCTCCAGAACCCTATTCCTACACTCCTCATTTTGATCTCCCTGTGGAAACTGAGAAACCATCTAAAAATACCGAATAGGAGGAAATGTTCAGGAAAGTTAAAAGCCTAGAACAGTCATTCAGAGACATGCGGGGGTTGGGAGGTCAAGTAAGTGTGGCTTACAAAGATCTATGTCTGTTTCCAGATGTGCAATTGCCGGCAGGGTTTAAGATGCCCAAGTTTGATTTGTATGATGGGCACGGTGATCCAGTGGCGCATTTGAGAGTTTTTTGTAGCAAAATGAGGGGAGCTGGCGAGAAAGATGAGTTGCTAATGGCGTATTTCAGTCAGAGTCTGAGTGGTTCGGCGCTGGAGTGGTACACTCGGCAGGATCATGGAAGGTGGTATTCATGGGATGATCTGGCACAAGCATTCGCTTGTCACTTCCAGTACAATCTTGAGATTATTCCGGATCGTCTGTCTTTGACAAAGATTGAGAAAAAGCATAATGAAAGCTTCAGGGAGTATGGTTTTCGGTGGAGAGAACAGGCAGCAAGGGTTGACCCTCCAATAAAAGAGAGTGAAATGGTGGATTATTTTCTGCAGGCCTTAGAACCTACTTATTACGGTCATCTGGTGTCAGCTATAGGCAAGTCCTTCAATGAAGTGGTGAAGATGGGCAGTATGGTAGAAGAAGGACTTAAGTCAAACAAAATCATGAGCTATTCGGCTATTAAGGCAACCACCCAGGCCATTCAGAGTGAAACTGGGGGAGTAATTGGAAAGAAAAAGAAAGAGGACGTGGCAACGATTGATTCGGGAGCTTGGTTAGGACCCAAGGGCTCACCTCACCACTATAATCAGCCTCGACCCCACCATCAAACCTACCCCCATACCTCGTATAATCCACCCCAACACTACTACCCGCCACCAAACCCCCATTTTTCTGTCCTCCACGCCCAAACATACACTCAACCTCCCGCCCACGCACAATGGCGTGCGCCAGCCCCACAAAATACCTACCCAGCTCCATAAAATGCCTACCCACCCCCACGAGCCTACCGAAACCCTCGTAGACCAGATTTCTGGCCCAATCAAGCATTTAAGAATGAGAGGTTGCAGAAGAAGAAAACCTTCACTCCATTGGGAGAGTCCTATACTAGTTTGTTCCACAGGCTGAGACAATTGGATATGCTGAGGCCGATCGAGTCAAAATTGCCAAATCCTCCCCCGAGAAATCTTGATTATTCTGTAAGTTGCGAATATTGTTCTGGTGCTCCGGGGCACGACACAGAGAAATGCTGGCAATTGAAAAATGCTATCCAAGAGCTCATTGATACAAATCGGATTGAAGTCCAAGCTCCGAAGGCACCCCAACATCAACCAGAACCCGCTGCCAGCCCATCAAGAGACAAACATGATTGAGCTAGTGCATAAAGGAGGAGAACCCAAGAAGCCTTCACAGACCGTCATGATGATTCGGTTTAGTGAGGTCAGGCCGGTTGAAAAGTCAACAAGTGAGAAATCAGTGATCAGGTCGAGCGCGACAAACAGTGAACCATCTGCGGTAGTCAAGAAGGGGTCCTCAAGTGAGGTTGCAACAAAACAAGAAAGGGCAA
>NW_017672634.1:0-755 GCF_001879085.1 Nicotiana attenuata
CCCCGTCCACTATATTTCGGACGGATGTTGTACTTTATTTTACTTATCAGTAGTCGCCCATGCACTTGTGACACCGGGTTTCTGGGATGGTTTCCAACGGATTTGTACTAATTGTTATTATTTAGATTTGAATTGAAGTAGTGATCTTTTATTTATGAAAAATGGAAGGAAAAACCTTAGATTTCCAAAAGTATTAAAAGAGGATTTAATTGATGATTTAGTTGGCTGGCCTGACAGAGGTGTCCGGCGCCACCACGACCCTTAGTGGATATTGGGTCGTGACAACATGGTATCAGAGCACCAGGTTCCCGTCGGTCGTCATGAGTCATGAGCAAGTCTAGTAGAGTCTCGCGGATCGGTACGGATACGTCTGTACTTATCCTCGGGAGGCTGCAGGACTGTTAGGAGTACTTCCCTTCTTGATTTCCTTATCGTGCGGTTCGATTCCTTTGAGGCTTATGCCTTTGATTCCTTTCCACTCAATCTTACGCGCGCGAGCGCTTGTTATAAATCGAAAATTGAAGGATTGCAATGGCACTACAAATATGGTGCGGGATGATCTCCCGGTATAGTTGGTTGGACTATTATAGTCGCATTATGGAAGGATATTCTATTGTTTCAGCTCAGTAACAGAACTTCTAAGAGCCTTGAGGCTAGGCACAGGTTGCCATGATGCTTACGAGTGATTATTCCGCAGTGTTGTTATGATGGTAGGATGTTTTGCCCCAGGGTTGTCGGGGGTCAGTGAATGAATT
>NW_017672634.1:3991-5917 GCF_001879085.1 Nicotiana attenuata
ATCTGTTTATTGTGTTCCGTTTCCTATTTTCTGGAGGGGACTCATATTAGTTGTGCGCCCGCGTCGCATGTATGATTCGCGAGCGGGGTAATTAGAAATTCTTTTCAGAGTTCGTTTCCTTCTGTATCACGTTCTAATTGGTAGCCTATTGGCACATGGTAGCATCATATGGGACTTTTGATTGTGTCCGCGGTGGCTTATTGCCGAGCAACTCGAACTAGGTGAGACGAGGTTGTTGGATTTAGGACCAGTGCAATTTGATTATATGAAGTGTATTAAGGAGCCAAGACCATTAGATGGTTCAGGAAGAGGCAATGACTCTTGTCAGGGGTATAGACCCAATGATTGGTTGATTCAGCAGTAGGTTATGAATTTCGGCACATCTCTTCCGTCATGTCGGTGTTGTAAAAGTTAGAGCAAGACCCATGTAGGTCATGAGGTGCAATGGGAGCATCAGATTCGTGGAATTTCGATTAATTCGATCAGAAATGTTATTGTGATCCTATGAGTAAGTGATACAAAGTGTGAATTCAACAGAGTTATGCAGTCGTGTTTGAGTACAGCGGGTAGTGATTGATATGGTGATCGTATGTGGGGAGCAGGCATGTCATGTAAATTCCGGATGTTGGAATTGGGCTCTAAGGCTTATTCGCTCGAATAAAAGGGAATATCTCCAGAATTGATCGAGTTAATATGCTCAGTTGAGTTGTGGTAGCACGGGAAGGTGCATGTGAAGTTAAACAACGATTTTAGACCACTCCAGTACAGTTCTCAGCACGTTCGAGGACGAACGCATGTTTAAGTGGGAGAGAATGTAATGACCCGACCGGTCGTTTTGAGTCCCAGCGCTCCGTTCAGCAGTCGGAGGCCGTGAACAGCTTCATTTCAGGTATTATGACTCGTACGTGTGGTCGGAATCGAATTTCGGGAAGTCCAGAGTTAATTTAGAAGGAGAATTCTTATTTTGGAAGCTTAAAGTTGAAAGAATGAACTAGGATTGGAATATTGAGTAAACGACCTCGGAATCGGGATCTGAAGGTTCCAGCAGGTCCGTATGATGATTTCGGACTTGGGCGTATGCCCGGTTCGGGTTTTGGATAACCCGGGAGCGTTTTGGCGCCTATTGTGGAAGTTAGCATTTTGGAAGATATTTCATAAGTTTGGTTTGAAGTGCATTTCAGTGGTATCAATGTCCGTTTGGAATTCCGAGACTGGGAGTAGCTCCGTATGGTGATTCTGGAGTTGGGAGCGCGATCGGAACTGAATTCGGAGGTCCGTAGGTCATTTTGGAGCAATTTGGCTAAAGATAGAATTTGAAGGTTTTTGAGAAGTTTGACCGGAGGTTGACTTTTTGATATCGGGGTCGGAATCCGATTCCGGAAGTTGGAGTAGGTCCGTAATGTCAAATATGACTTGTGTGCAAAATTTGAGGTCAATCGGACATGATTTGATAGGTTTAAACATCGGAAGTAGAAGTTTGGAATTCTAAAGTTCATAAAGATTAAATTGGGGTGTAATTCGTGATTTTCGTGTTGTTTGATGTGATTTGAGGCCTCGAGCAAGTCCGTAATGTGTTTTGGGACTGGTTGGTATGATTGGTTGGGGTCCCGGGGGCCTCGGGTGGATTCCGGGTGGTTAACGGATCGAAAATGGAGTTTTTGGGAAGGCTGGTGGTTGCTGGTATTTCCACTTCTGCGGAAAAGGGACCGCAGAAGCGGCCCCGCAGAAGCGAGGAAGGAACCGCAGAAGCGGTTGGGAGTGAAGGCAGCAGCAACCGCTTATGCGGTCAGGGATCCGCAGAAGCGAATCCGCAAAAGCGGTGGCTAATCGCAGAAGCGAAAATGGGCTGGAGCCCAGGGACCGCAGAAGCGGAATCTTTTCCGCAAAAGCGGGACCGCGGAAGCGGAACACCTGGAGGCAGAAAGG
>NW_017672634.1:8085-36350 GCF_001879085.1 Nicotiana attenuata
GCCTTTTAAGCCTTTATTGACTAGTTCTTACCTATTTTAACTAGTTTGCGATCGTTCGGCTTCGAATTAAGAGCTTGGGCTTGTTCTTGATATTTGGAGCGCGCTTTGGAGCGAGGTGAGTCTCCTTTCTAACCTTGTGAGAGGGAACTGTCTCGCCTAGGATTAATAATTGAGTAATTGTTGCTAAATGCGGGGGCTACGCACGCGCTAGGTGACGAGAGTCCGTGCGTAGCTACTACTATGTTAATGGTCCGGGTAGTTTAGGACCCACATCATGCTTATTTTATATGACTCCCTATGTTATCTTGTTACTACGAGCACCTAGGATATGCTAGAGATTTAAAAAAGGGGAGAAGAACGTACTTGTATAATTGTTGAAGTCTTGTTTGATATTTATGACTATTGATGTGCCTTGTGTGTATACTTGATATTATCTCTTATTTGTGGATCGGGCCGATCGCCTCAGTATGAATAGATGCATCTATAGGCGCGTCGTCGACCCTCGGCAAATGCACAGTTTATTTCTGTTGGATCGGGCCATCGCCTCGGCATATTTGCGCATGCTTATATAGCTTTGCCTGAGAGTGTTAAATATTAGAACTGCTTTTCATGGTTCGAAAGAAAATGATAATTGTAACTGTAGCAATTGATTAATCGGAATCTTAGCAAGAATAGGACTTATATGCCTTGTTGTAAACTGCTGCTTATTAAAGATTCTTCATTGTTAAACTTAATCTTATAATATTATCTGACCCTAGTGAGTATCAAGTCGACCTCTCGTCTCTACTTCTTCGAGAGTAGGCGGGATACTCACTGGGTACATATTGTTTATGTACTCATGCTACGCTTCTGTACTTAAATGTACAGGGTCTGAGGTAGGTGGATCCGGTTATTTCTCTGGTGCGTATTCGTGAGCAGACTTAGGACTTCTACGGTGAGCTGTTTTCCTTCCATGTCGATCCGCAGCCGAAGAAGTCTTTCTTTTTTATTGTTATTTTCTGTCTATTTTGATCCAGACAGTAGGGTAGTGTGGTATTCTTTTGGGATGTATATTCTACTAGTTGCTCGTAGCTTGTGACACCAGGTTCTGGCACGCACTTGGTAGACGATTATTTTGGGGTTGTGTAACTACTTTAATATAGTATTTATCTCTTCTGGTTTTAAATTCCAAGTTGAGTGTTTATTCCGCTTATTCCTAATTAAAAACAATATAAGTAATTTAGTAATATTTCCGCAATGGCTTGCCTGACAAGGGTGTCAGGCGCCCTCATGACCTATTGTGAAAAATGGGTCGTGACAACATGGTATCAGAGCACTAGGTTCACGTAGGTCTCACGAGTTATGGGCAAACCTGATAGAGTCTTGTTGATCGGTACGGAGACGTCTGTATTTATCTTTGAGAGGCTATAGGGCATTAGGAAAGACTACTCTTTATTCATTTCCTGTCGTGCAGTGCTTAGAGTACTAAATTTCCCTCTTCTATTCTCTCACAGATGGTGAGAACTCGTATCGCCGACGTTCCGGACCCGGGAGGAGCTGCTCCCCCTATTGCTAGAGGCCGAGGTAGAGGCCGGGGGAGGGCACCGGCCCGTGGTAGGGGACGAGGGCGTCGCAGAGCCGTTCCAGTTGCACCACCGGCAGATCCTGTGGAGGACCCTATTATTGAGGAGCAGGGCGAGGTGCCCGCAGCTGAGCCTACCCCGGCGGATTTCATGACAGCAGGTCATGGGCTGCATGCTACGGTTCATGGACACTATGACTCAGGCTGGTTTATTTCCAGCAGACCCAGCCACTTCACAGGCAGGAGGGGGAGCCCAGACCCCTACTGCTCAGGCTCCAGGCCATGCAGCTGCAGTATATCAGACTCCGGGTGCGCTACCCGCAGATGGGGCTCAGCCAGTTGCTGCAGTGGCACCCCAGCCCAGGCCAGCTGTGGATGGTGATCCACAGAAGCTATTAGATAGAGGGACCAGGCTTTACCCTCCAGTCTTCGGGGGTGAGCGTCATGAGGATGCTCAGGACTTCATAGACAGGTGCAGGGACAGACTACACAACATGAGGATATTGGAGTCGCATGGAGTTGACTTCACTACCTTTCAGCTCGAGGGCAGGGCCCGTAGATGGTGGCAGTCCTACGTTCTTGGCAGACCAGCGGGTTCTCCTCCCATCACTTGGGGTCAGTTTGTACAGTTTTTCTTGGATAGGTATATCCCGCCCTCGGAGAGGGAGGAGCTGCGATACCAGTTTGAGCAGCTCGAGCAGGGTCAGATATCGGTGACTGACTATGAGGTGAGGTTTTCCGAGTTGTCCCGCCATGCACTCATGATACTTCCTACAGATGCAGAGAGGGTGCGGAGGTTTGTCGCTGGATTGCAGCCCGGTATTCGATTTAGTATGGCTCGAGAGGTGGAGATAGGCACAGAGTATCAGCTAGTGGTCGAGATTGCTCGTCGGATTGAGGGATATCGCCAGAGGGGTAGAGAGCAGATACAGCAGGATAAGAGATCTAGGTTCTCCGGCGGGTTCAGAGGTGCCCCAGTTAGGGGCAGAGGTCAGTATGGGAGAGGCCAGCCTAGTAGGCCACCAGTTTCAGCACCACCTCCTACTCGGGGGGCTCTAGCACGCCCCTATCTCAGTGCTATGCCAGAGACTTCCTACCGCCCGCCAGCCATTCAGGGTTCCTCCAGTGGGTATTCAGATCCCCAGGGTCCTCCTGATTCTTATTTCAGTGCCATACCGGAGAGTTCATGTCGTTNGACCCACATCATGCTTACTTTACCTGACTCTCTATATTATCTTGTTACTACGAGCACCTAGGATATGTTAGAGATTTAAAAAGGGGAATAAGAACGTACTTGTATAATTGTTGAAGTCTTGCTTGGCATTTATGACTATTGATGTGTCTTGTGTGTATACTTGATATTTCTTCTTATTTGTGGATCGGGCCGATTGCCTCGGTATGAATAGATGCATCTATAGGCGCGCCGTCGACCCTCGGCAAGTGCACAGTTTTTATTTTTGTTGGATCGGGCCGTCGCCTCGGCATATTTGCGCATGCTTATAAAGCTTTGCCTGAGATTGTTAAATATTGGTACTGCTTTTCATAGCCCGAAATGCATTGATAATTGTAACTGTAGTAATTGATTAATCGAAATCCTAGTGAGAATATGACTTATATGCCTTGTTGTAACTGCTGCCTATTAAAGATTTACATTGTTAAACTTATACTCATAATATTATTTGACCCTAGTGAGTATCAAGTCGACCTCTCATCTCTACTTCTTCGAGATTAGGCGGGATACTCACTGGGTGCATATTGTTTATGTACTCATGCTACGCTTCTGTACTTAAATGTAAAGGGTCTGAGGCAGGTGGATTCGGTTATTTCTCTGGTGTGCATTCGTGAGCAGGCTTGGGACTTCTACGGTGAGCTGCTTTCCTTCCATGTCGATCCGCAGCCGAAGAAGTCTTTCTTTTGTATTGTTAGTTTCTGTCTATTCGGATCCAGAAAGTAGGGTAGTGTGGTATTCTTTTGGATGTATATTCTACTAGTTGCCCGTAGCTTGTGACACCAGGTTCTGGCACACACTTTGGTAGATGATTATTTTGGGGTTGTGTAATCATATTATTACAGTATTCAGTTCTTCTAGTTTAAACTCCAATTTTAGTGTTTATTTCACTTATTTTAATTAACAGCAACATGAGTATTTTAGAAATATTTCCGCAATTGGCTTACCTGACAAGGGTGTCAGGTGCCCTCATGACCTATTGTGAAAAAGGGTCGTGAAAACATGGTATTAGAGCACTAGGTTCACGTAGGTCTCACGAGTTATGGGCAAACCTGATAGAGTCTTGTTGATCGGTACAGAGACGTCTATATTTATCTTCGAGAGGCTATAGGGTATTAGGAAAGACTACTCTTTATTCATTTCCTGTCGTGCAGTGCTTAGAGTACTAAATTTCCCTCTTCTATTCTCTCACAGATGGTGAGAACTCGTACCGCTGACGTTCCGGACCCGGGAGGAGCTGCTCCCCCCGTTGCTAGAGGCCGAGGTAGAGGCCGGGGGAGGGCACCGGCCAGTGGTACGGGACGAGGGCATCCCAGAGCCGTTCCAGTTGCACCACCAGCAGATCCTGTGGAGGACCCTATTATTGAGGAGCAGGGCGAGGTGCCCGCAACTGAGCCTACCCCGGCGGATTTCATGACAGCACCGGGATTTCAGGAGGTCATGGGACGCATGCTACGGTTCATGGATACTATGACTCAGGCTGGTTTATTTCCAGCAAACCCAGCCACTTCACAAGAAGGAGGGGGCCCAGACCCCTACTGCTCAGGCTCCAGGCCATGCAGCTGCGGTATATCAGACTCTGGGTGCACTACCCGCAGATGGGGCTCAGCCAGTTACTGCAGCAGCACCCCAGCCCAGGCCAGCTGTGGATGGTGATCCACAGAAGCTATTAGCCAGATGGACCAGGCTTCATCCTCCAGTCTTCGGGGGTGAGCGTCATGAGGATGCTCAGGACTTCATAGACAGGTGCAAGGACAGACTCCACAACATGAGGATATTGGAGTCGCATGGAGTTGACTTCACTACCTTTCAGCTCGAGGGCAGGGCCCGTAGATGGTGGCAGTCCTACGTTCTCGGCCCAGCGGGTTCTCCTCCCATCACTTGGGATCAGTTTGTAGAGTTGTTCTTGGATAGGTATATCCCGCCCTCTGAGATGGAGGAGCTGCGGTACCAGTTTGAGCAGCTTGAGCATAGTCAGATGTCTGTGACTGACTATGAGGCGAGATTTCTCGAGTTGTCCCGCCATGCACTCATGATACTTCCTACAGATGCGGAGAGGGTGCAGAGGTTTGTCACTGGATTGCAGCCCGGTATTCGATTTAGTATGGCTCGAGAGGTGGAGATGGGCACAGAGTATCAGCTAGTGGTCGAGATTGCTCGTCAGATTGAGGGATATCGCCAGAGGGGTAGGGAGCAGATACAGTAGGATAAGAGAGCTAGGTTCTCCGGCGGGTTCAGAGGCGCCCCAGCTAGGGGAAGAGGTCAGTATGGGAGAGGCCAGCCTAGTAGGCCACCAGTTTCAGCACCACCTCCTACCCGGGGGGCTCCAGCACACCCCTATCTCAGTGCTATGCCAGAGACTTCCTACCGCCCGCCAGCCATTCAGGGTCCTCTTGATCCTAATTCAGTGCCATGTCGGAGAGTTCATGTCGTCCACCGGCTATCCAGGCTTCTTCCAGCAGTTCTACGGGTTATCAAGGTCAGCCATCAGGGCAGCAGGTCGCCGCCCCGCGCTGTTGCTTTGAGTGCGGAGATCCCGGTCACATGAGGATATACTGCCCCAGGCTTCGGGGTAAGGCAGTGCAGCAGGGTCAGCAGCCCACGACTCCAGCACCAGCTACCCAGCCACCTAGAGGTAGAGGGCAGATGGGTAGAGGCCGTCCTAGAGGTGGAGGCCATACAGGGAGAGGTCAGCCAGCTACTACTCAGTCAGGTGGAGGTCAGACACCCGGCGCTCCAGCCAGGTTCTATGCTCTTCCAGCCAAGCCGGATCCATGATGCCGTCATCATAGGTATTATTCCCGTTGGTGGTAGGGATGCTTCGATATTATTTGATCCAGGGTCTACTTATTCATATGTATCATCTCTGTTCGCTCGCTTCCTGGTTATTTCTCCTTAGCCCTTGGGTGTTCCTGTTCATGTGTCCACTCATGTGGGTGATTCTGTGGTTGTGGATCGGATCTACCGGTCCTGTGTGGTCACTTTCTGTGGTCTCGAGACTAGAGCCAATCTTCTGTTGCTCGATATGATTGATTTTAAGGTCATCCTCGGCATGGATTGGTTATCTCCATATCACGCCGTCCTTGATTGCCATGCCAAGAATGTTGCACTAGCGATGCCAGGATCGCCGAGATTGGAGTGGAAGGGTTCCACAGTTGATATGCCTAGCAGGGTTATTTCTTTCCTGAAGGCTCGACACATGGTCGAGAAGGGGTGTTTGGCCTATCTAGATTATGTTCGAGACGTCACTGCAGAGTCTCCGACGATTGATTCAGTGCCAGTAGTCCGAGAGTTCACCAATGTTTTTCCCTCTGATCTTCCTGGCATGCCTCTGGATCACGATATTGATTTCTGTATTGATTTGGCTCCAGGCACTCAGCCTATATCTATTCGTCCATACAATATGGCTCCTAAGGAGTTGAATGAGCTGAAGGAGCAGTTAGAGGAGTTGTTAGCAAAGGGGTTTGTCAGGCCCAGTGTATCACCTTGGGGCGCACCAGTGCTATTTATGAAGAAAAAGGATGGGACCAGCGGATGTGCATTGATTACCGCCAGTTGAACAAGGTCACCATCAAGAACAAGTACCCGTTGCCTCGTATTGATGATTTGTTCGACCAGCTGCAGGGAGCTAGGGTGTTCTCTAATATTGACCTGAGGTCAGGGTATCATCAGCTGAAGATACGGGACTCGGATGTTCCGAAGACTACATTTAGGACTAGATATGGCCACTATGAGTTTCTGGTGATGTCCTTCGGCTTGACTAATGCCCCGGCGGTATTTATGGATCTGATGAACCGGGTATTCAGGCCTTATATTGATTCCTTTGTTATCGTCTTCATTGACGACATCTTGATATACTCATGTAGTCTGGGGGAGCACGAGCAGCATCTGAGAGTAGTGCTTCAGACCTTGCGAGAGCAGAAGTTGTATGTTAAGTTCTCCAACTGTGAGTTTTGGCTTGAGTTAGTGGCATTCTTGGGGCATATTGTGTCCGAAAAAGGTATTAAGGTAGATCCCAAGAAGATTGAGGCAGTTCAGAGTTGGCCACGTCCTACTTCAGTGACCGAGATCAGGAGTTTCCAGGGGTTAGCGGGTTATTATCGGCGATTTGTGCAGGGCTTTTCATCTATTGCCTCACCTTTGACTAGACTGACCCAGAAGGGTGCCCCATTCGTTTGGTCCGATGATTGCGAGGAGAGCTTTCAGAAGCTCAAGATAGCTTTGACTATGCGCCAGTTCTTGTGTTGCCTTCTGGTGCGGGGATGTATACTGTGTATTGCGATGCTTCACGCGTTGGTTTGGGATATGTGCTGATGCAGAAGGGGCGAGTTATTGCATATGCCTCGCGTCAGCTGAAGATTCATGAGAAAAATTACCCTGTGCACGACCTGGAGTTGGCAGCGATTGTTCATGCTCTTAAGATATGGAGGCACTATTTGTACGGGGTGCCTTGTGAGGTTTACATCGATCACCGCAGCTTACAGCATTTGTTCAAGTAGAGGGACCTCAATTTGAGACAGCGCAGGTGGCTTGAGTTGCTGAAGGATTATGACATTACCATTCTTTATCATCCGGGCAAGGCGAATGTGGTCGCGGATGCCTTGAGCAGAAAGGCGGAGAGCATGGGTAGTTTGGCATTCATTCCAGCAGAGGAGAGGCCCCTAGATCTGGACATCCAGTCCTTAGCTAATAGGCTTGTGAGGTTGGACATTTCAGAGTCCAGCCGAGTTCTAGTATGTGTGGTTGCTCAGTCCTCGTTATTGGGGGAGATTAAGGCCTGACAGCTTGATGATCCACATTTGGCGGTTCTCAGGGAGACGGTACTTCAGGGAGGTGCCAAGGAGGTTTTTATTGGCGAGGATGGTGTGTTGCGGCTCCAGGGCCGTCTATGTGTTCCTAATGTCGATGGTCTCAAGGAGCGAATTCTAGAAAAGGCCCACAGTTCGAGGTATTCTATTCACCCGAGAGTCACGAAGATATATCGTGATTTGAGGCAGCGTTACTGGTGGCGGGGGATGAAGAAGGACATAGTGAAGTATGTGACTAAGTGTTTGAATTTGCCAGCAGGTCAAGTATGAACATCAGAGGCCAGGTGGCCTACTTCGGTGGATGCCTATACCAGCGTGGAAGTGGGAGCGCATTACCATGGACTTCGTGGTTGGGTTACCGCGGACTTTGCGGAAGGTTGATTCGGTGTGGGTCATTGTGGATAGATTGACCAAGTTGGCCCATTTCATTCCAGTGGCGACTACTTATACAGCGGAGAGGTATGCTAAGATTTATATTCGGGAGATAGTTCGATTGCATGGTGTGCCGATGTCCATCATATCAGACAGAGGTCCTCAGTTCACTTCCCATTTCTGGAGAGTCGTGCAGAGTGAGTTGGGGACTCGGGTAGAGCTTAGCACAGCATTCCATCCTCAGACCGACGGACAGTCGGAGCGGACAGTGCAGATCTTGGAGGATATGCTTAAAGCATGTGCGATTGATTTTGGAGGGCAGTGGGATCAGTTCTTGCCCTTAGCGGAGTTTGCGTACAATAACAGCTACCAGTCCAGCATAGAGATGGCACCGTACGAGGCTTTATATGGGAGACGTTGTCGTTCTCCTATCGGGTGGTTTGAGCCTGGTGAGGCTAAGATACTTGGCACAGATCTAGTACAGGATGCCTTGGATAAGGTAAAGTTGATTCAGGAGAGGCTTCGCACAGCTCAGTCCAGACAAAAGAGCTACACGGATCAGAAAGCACGGGAGGTATCATTTATGGTGGGCAAGAAGGTTCTCTTGAAAGTCTCACCCATGAAGGGCATTATGAGGTTCGGGAAGAAGGGCAAGTTGAGCCCGAGGTTTATTGGCCCCTTTGAGGTGTTGAGGAGAGTTGGGGAGGTTGCTTATGAGCTTGCTTTACCCCCTAGTTTATCGGGAGTTCACCCAGTTTTTCATGTTTCGATGCTTCGGAAGTATCACGCCGACCTATCCCACGTGTTGGACTTCAGCACCATTCAGTTAGATGAGAGTTTGGGCTATGAGGAGGAGCCAGTTGCTATTATTGATAGACAGGATCGCCAGCTGAGGTCCAAGAAGATTTCTGCGGTGAGAGTCCAGTGGAGGGGCCAACCGGTCGAGGAGGCGACCTGGGAGTCCGAGGAGGACATGCGGAGCAGATATCCCCACTTATTCAGCAGTCCAGGTACTTTTCTATGTCCGTTCGAGGACGAACGTTTGTTTAAGAGGTGGAGAATGTAACGACCCGACCGGTCGTTTTGCCTTTTAGAACCTCGTTCCCCTAAATAAAGCCTCCCGTACTTGCTTTAACTAATTTACGACTTGCGTGGGCGATTGGTTCGGGGATTGGAAGGGTTTTGAGTAAAAATATGCCCATTTGCTTCTTTTGGATTTCTTAAAAAGATCAAGTTTGACTTCGGTCAATATTTTGGGAAAACAGGCCCGGATTCGTGATTCAACAATTTCTGAGGGTCCGTGGGAAAATATGGGACCTGGGCGTGTGTCCGGAATCGAATTCCGAGGTCCCTAGCCCGAGTAATGAATTTTTATCTAAAACTGTTTAATTGAAGCTTTAAGGAATTAAAGAAAACTAAGTAATCATTGATTCCCTAGGTATCGGGCTCGGATTTTGGTTTCGAAGCTTGGTACAGGTCCGTAATGTCGCTTAAGACTTGCCCGTAAAATTTGGTGTCAATGCGGGTAGTTTAAGGGCGTTTTGACCCGCTAGAGGAGAGTTAAGAACTTGAAGATTCAATAGTTTGATTCATTTGGTTTTAGGGGGTGATTCCAAGATTTAGCGTTGTTTTGGGAGTTTTGAGGGTTCGAGTAGGTCCGCCTCATGATTTTAGACTTGCCGATATGTTCGGGCGGGGCTCGGGAACCCCGAGCGTCAAACGATCGAGGCTTGAGTGAAGTTCAAAATTTAAGAAGAGGCTGAACTGTTGCTTCTGTCATAACCACATCTGCGGTTCTAGGGCCGCAGAAGCGGGACCGCAGATGCGGTCAGGCCTTCGCAGAAGCGGCCAAGGGCAGGCCCAGGGAAAACCGCAGAAGCGGTCATGAAACCGCAGAAGCGGTTCCGCTTTAGCGGGAATTCGACCGCAGAAGCGGTCCAGCCAAATTGGGCCAGAACCGCAGAAGCGGCCCAAAACCGCAGAAGCGGTTTCCGCAGAAGCGCCCTTCAGACCGCAAAAACGGTCCAGTCGTCTAAAGCCCAGAGCCGCAGATGCAGCCTCCTTTCCGCAGGAGAAGGACCGCAGATGCGGTCCCCAAACCGCAGAAGCGGAAACCGCTGGGCAGTGAGCTCTTTTAATTCGAGCTCAAGGTCATTTATTCACGCACTACTTCACACTTGGGCGATTTGGGTGCTTCCAAAGAGCGGATTTCCGCATGGCATTGTAAGGTAAGTAATCTCCCTCCATTCTTAGTTTAGTTACATGAACATTAGTTAGATTAAACACTAAAAAGTAGATAAAATCAAAGGGTTAGAGCTAGACCTAGGGTTTTAATAAAATTAAGATCTAAGCATGATATTTGTTATGAAATGGACTAGAATTTATATATTAATGATCCTTAGGTCGTAGAGAACAATTTTCTTCGAAAAATATCGGAATCCGGGCACGTGGGCCCGGGGTCAGAATTTAGAAAACTTGTGAAAGAGGTTGGGAAATTACTTAAATAGTTAGAATTCGACCTTTTAAGCCTTTATTGACTAGTTCTTACCTATTTTAACTAGTTTGTGATCGTTCGGCTTTGAATTAAGAGCTTGGGTTTGTTCTCGATATTGGGAGCGCGCTTTGGAGCGAGGTGAGTCTCCTTTCTAACCTTGTAAGAGGGAATTGTCCCCATAGGTGTAATAACTGAATAAGTGTTGCTAAATGCGGGGGCTACGTACGTACTAGGTGACGAGAGTCCGTGCGTAGCTACTATGATATTAATTGTATGGGTAGTTTAGGACCCACATCATGCCTAATTTGGAAGTATCTCTTATTTAAATTGCCACTATGATTATTCATGATAATGCTACAGACTTAAAGGAAATATGAAGTGAACGTATGAACTTGTTAAGCCTTGGTAAGAGCTTCCTGGTATGTGTATGAACCTTCGGGTGCATTCTTGATGTTTTCTTGATATTTATGGATCGGGCCAATCGCCTCGGTGAGAATAGATGCATCTATGGTTCGTGTCGTTCGACCCTCGGCAGTGCACATTTTTAATTCTGTTGGAGCGGGCCGTCGACCTCGGTGTGATTGCATATGATATGTATATATATATGCTGATATTCGAACATGACATGCCTACTTGCTTGGAAATTGAAAATGTAAAATGAAAACTATAGTAAGGACAAGAATATGATTATTGCTCTTTGTTATAACTTGTTGAACATTGGTAACTTTCATGCTTAGAATAGAACAATTATATTATATTATCTTGACCCTAGTGAGTATCAAGTCGACCTCTCGTCTCTACTTCTTCGAGATTAGGCAGGATACTCACTGGGTACATATTGTTTATGTACTCATGCTACGCTTCTGTACTTAAATGTACAGGGTCTGAGGCAGGTGGATCCGGTTATTTCTCTGGTGCGCATTCGTGAGCAGACTTGGGACTTCTACGGTGAGCTGCTTTCCTTCCATGTCGATCCGCAGCCGAAGAAGTCTTTCTTTTGTATTGTTATTTTCTGTCTATTCTGATCCAGACAGTAGGGTAGTGTGGTCTTCTTTTGGGTTGTATATTCTACTAGTTGCCCGTAGCTTGTGACACCAGGTTCTGGCACACACTTTGGTAGACGATTATTTTGGAGTTGCGTAATTTTATTATTACAGTATTCAGCTCTTCTGGTTTTAAATTCCAAATTGAGGGTTTATTTCACTTATTCTAATTAAAAGGGACATAAGTATTTTAGAAGTATTTCGCAATTGGCTTGTCTGACAAGGGTGTCAGGCGCCCTCATGACCTACTGTGAAAATGGGTCGTGACAAAAAGTTGGCAACTCCTTAAAAAAAATTGAAAGGGATGAAACAAAACAGAGGTTTATTGTTTAAATGAGATGAAAGGCAATTGTACTTAAGAGATAAAATAAATGTGTAGTGCCCATAGGGAAATTGAGTCACTATTATCTATATGTATCCTACCCATCCCTAAAGCCTACTTTACAACCTTGCAAAAGTCCTACATGATCATAACTCAGAGACTCCTATATTAGTGGAGAACCACATGATAGTCAAGCTTATGGTTATTTCCAGTAGCTTGAGGTACTTCTTTGTTGGGAGTGAGCGTATTTTTTTTATTTATGCCCTTCTTTGATCCTATATCTATATATTATGTGATATATGGGCATCTCTCTTCATTCAGTGAGACACACTTGGGATTAAAAAATATTATGATTTCAGTTCTCAATAGGTGAACATGAGTACAGCTGAAAATTGTTTGAACTCGTGGATTGGTCTTAGTCAATTCTTTTGTGTCAAAACCTCTCATGATTTCACTTAAAGTGTTTAGTTACTATGTTCTTTTTTTTCTTCTTTGCTCGAGGACGAGTAAAAGTTTAAGTATGGGAGAATTTGATAAGTGCATTTTATCAGATGTTAACCACATAATTTCTCTCATAAAAACATATAAATTACCATGTTTCCTCCATATTTTTAATTTTATTTTGCAGGAATAATTATAGAAGAATGTTGTGCGCAATATGAAAAAAGAAAAAGAAAATATTCAAGGAAAATACAACAAAGAAGTGTAAGATCGAGCTATGATTCATTACTGCTGTGATAATGCACCAAGTCTCGATTTGCCGTGATGAAATCGATGAAATCTAAACTTAGAAAGACAGAATCCTTCTCTGCAAATTCAAAATCTAGATTTGCCATGGAAATCTAGCACCAAATCGAGAAGTCATCATGAATTTTTCTTATATAAGAAGATGTTGCCCGATCAAAAGAAGGCATCGCAGTAGAGAGAAAGCTTACTAGAAGTCTGAATCCAAATTCTTAATAAGCTTCTCTGTTTTATTTCTTTCACTAGTATCGAGTTATCTTTTATTTTAAATCACAATAGTGGTTTAGCTGTTGTTTCTAAATAAATTCCAGTGTAAGAAATTACTCTAGTTCCTGCTTTTAATTAAATAGGGGGAATTATTCTTCTTGAATATTTCTTTCTATTTTCTTATTTAATGGCAGTATGGAGTAACTTTTCTTGTGTTGGGAGAAAGATGGATCTTAATATTTCTATATAATACTAGATATTGTTCCTCAAATTCACATGCTTGAGCTAAAATTTATTTAACTTTTATCTGCTTTTACAGTTAGACGTTATTTAATTTAATACATCTATCTATCTTGTACCACATATTAACTGTATATTAGTTCTGTAATCGAGAGAGGCGGAAGAAATAATATAGTTAAGTGTAGTATTGATAGATGTTAATATTTATTCAGTAACATCTATCTCTTTTATGTTATAATTAATTTTACACTTGTTTGTAATCGAGAGAGGCGAATAGTGTAATAATCAATTATAACAAGTAGGGTAATCTAAAGGGACTAACTAACAAGAGCATGTTTTAGTTCAATCATATATTTCTGGTTCTTTAATATTACTAGTTTCAAGATTAATTTGTATAACCGAGAGGAGTGAAATTAATTATTCAAATTAAGTAATAATATATATTTGTAATCGTGAGAGACATTTATACATTTTTGAGAAATAGAAATTGAAGAATAATAATTCTACTATATAATAGAAATATTAAGTGAAGTCAAGATCCCGACACCCTTTTATTATATCTGTAAAAAATAAAATATTTTCTATTGCTCTATTTATGAATTTTTAGTTAGTTAATTTATAACTCAACTCTTTCTGATTTTCTCAAATAATAATTAAAACAAGAAACGTCTGTAGAATAGATAAACCAATCTCTGTGGGTTCGACATATTTTTATACCATTATTTTACAGAGTACGAGTTAGAATTTTATATACACTAGACACGCGTCAAAAGGAAAAGCAAGGTGCTGGACTTTCGACAAACAAGGGAAAAAGCAGCAAGTTTGATGGCTGTTTTATTTGCAAAGGACCACACATGGCGAGGGACTGTCCAAGAATTGAACGGCTTTCAACTTTGTTTATTGAAGAAAAGAGTGAAGATGAGCCGAACGAGGAAGAACATGAGCATACAACAGCATATTTAGGGCCTATGGTGGTGCTGAAAAATGCGGAAACTGCTTCGTCGAGGACGACGAATTCTTCTGGTAGGGGTGGTTTGTTAGCCCCTTGACAAAGGTCCTCGGCAGGTGTGGGTTGTGACAAGGATTTTCATGATGGACTTGGCACACAACCTGAAAATTGGGACAACATCATGACGGGCAGCTCGGCATGCGGGCTATGCGGGGTTGACAAACGCACCTTGAACGGAAGCAAGGCGCATATTACTTGGACGTACGGGGTTGGCTAAACAATGGCAAGGCAAAGCCATGTCAAGCAGGGGCAAAGACATGGCAAGACAAGGCAAGGTAGTGCGAGACAAGTAATAACAATTGATGCGGCCAGATTTAATCAAGTTGAGGGCGACTTGACAAAGCGGGCAGCTGCGGCAATGGGCGTATGCGATCAAGTCAATGGGCGGTGAGCTGTGATCATGGCATTGGGGCGGAGCAATGTCAAAGGGTAAGGCTGGGCGCAATGCCAGCCTTGGGCGTGCAGGAACTGGCCAAATCAAACACATGCAGTGCACATGACGGGGCGGTTGAGCGGTTACAACTGCCCATTTCAAGCATGGCTGATCATGGGCACGTTTTTAGATCATGGCTGACTTTGTGACTTAGTGTTACACGTTTTTAGCATGCTTTCCCATCAGTCGGGGCTTGTAAACTTACTTGTCTTAATCCTGCCAAGTGTAATTGGGTAGCAGCACTATAAATATGTGCATAAGCTGTCCCAAATGGGCAAAACTTAGCTTTTGTGCATTTTGTTAAGCCAAAATCATCTAAGTCATTTCCTAAGGGTGGGAAAATCATTTTGGGGCAGGGAATTCTTTGTCTTAGCCATAGAGTTGGCTATTGTGTTCTTGTATTCATATATTAATACGAGTTGGGAAGAAATTCCTGTATATTGTGTGTGCCTTTAATTACTGTTTTTGCTGCCTATTTCTTTCTAAGTTCAAAACGTTCCTAAAAATAAAACTAAGTGTTGGAAAGGCTGAAGTCAAGGTTAGGCTTGACTGTCACACGGAGGTGAACCTCGGACAAAAATTCGAGTGACATAAATCACCCTGTGACACTTGTCATATACAATATTGTCTTATTTACATATATTTTCTTCTTTTTTGGGGTTCAATTTAATTTGCTCAGGCTAGCTCCTAAAGGTCGGCCATGAGACAAATACTAAAAGCTAACAAATTACTAACGAATATAACCAAGGCTAACGCTCTAACATGAGCTATATAATAAGGCAAACAATTAAGAACCGAAATATAATAAGACAAGCAATCAATACGTAGTAAGTTGGAAAAGGTCTCACAAGATTTACGTAACGTATTTGTTTGTTTCCTCCGGCTAATATGACCTCACAATCTATCTGAATTAGCCCTCATTTAGGGTGTTTTTGGTACGAAGGAAAATATTTTTCATGGAAAATATTTTTTTAGAAAATATTTTCCTGGAAAATGAGTGATTTTATCACTTATTTTTCCTTGTTTGGTTGGTGAGTAAAAAAAATTTTCCGGAAAATATTTTCTAATGTTTGGTTAGAGAGTATAAAATATTTTTAGGAAAATAATTTTTTGTGCTATTCTCCACAATCCACCTTCCCCAAAATCCCCATGTTACCTGTACTCCTTCCCCCTTACCCCCCCCCCCCCCCCTCCCGGACTCTATTTTCTTCAAAAATTTAATTATTAAATACTTTATTTTGTTGGAAAAGAAAGTATCTTTTCTACAATATGAAAGGAAATTACTCATTTTGTTGAATGAAAGAAAATACTTTTTCTACACCATGAAAAGAAAATACTCAGTTTGTTGAAATGAAAAAATATTTTTTCTACATCATGAAAAGAAAGTACTCGTTCTGTTAAAATGAAAGAAAATGTTTTTTCTACATCAAGAAAGAAAATACTTAATTTGTTGAAATAAAAGAAAATATTTTTTCTACATCATAAAAAAAAGTACTCGTTTTGTTGAAATGAAAGAAAATATTTTCTACATCATGAAAAGAAAGTACTCATTTTTTGAAAAGAAAATACTTTTTCTATTCCAGAAAAAGAAAATACTTAGTTTGTTGAAATGAAAAAAAAAATACTTTTTCTACGTCATGAAAAGAAAGTACTCGTTTTCTTGAAATGAAAGTATACTTTTTTCTATATCATGAAAAAAAAGTATTTGTTTTGTTGAAATAAAAGAAAATACTTTTACCTCATCATGAAAAAGAATATATTCATTTTGTTGAAATAAAAAAAAGTACTCTATCTACAACATGAAAAGAAAGTATTCTTAAAATGTGATGGCCCAAAAGGTCATCACATGCCTTAAATTGAATTTTGTGTTTCCGAGGCCTTGAGAACCTCATTTATCATCACCTCGATTTGCGTGGGCAGTCCGGGTACGTAGCCGGAAAGCTAAATATGATAATCTGTGAAAAATGGTAAAATTTGGTTATAAAATGAGTTAATTTGACTTCGGTCAATGTTTTGGGTTAACGGACCCGGACCCGTAATTTGACGGTCCCTGAGGGTCCGTAGAAAAGTATGGGACTTGGGCGTATGCCCGGAATCGAATTCCGAGGTCTCAAGCCCGAGAAATAAATTTTTAAAGAAAATTATTTTCTGGAATTGTTTAAAGTATTTTGAAATGAAATTTGCTTAAAACATGATTGTATCAGGCCCGTATTTTGGTTCCGGCGCCCGGTACAGGTCTTATATATAATTTAAGATAACTCTGTGAAGTTTGGTAAGAAACGGAGTCCGTTTGACGTGATTCGGACGTTAATTGCAAAATTGATGTTTAAAGAAGTTTAGAGAAAAATTTCAGTGATCTTGAGGTTTAGTTTGATGTTCATAATGTTATTTTGATGATTTGATTACACGAACAAGTCCGTAGGATGTTTTGAGGTGTTGTGTGCACTTGCTTTGGAGTTCCGAGGGCTCGGGTGAGTTTCAGGTAGGTTCCGGGATGTTTTAGGCTTAAAAATCACAGCTGTTGCAGGCTCAGGGAAGTGGAAGGCCTCTAAACAGGCCAGTGCGGTCCGCACGATATGGACTGCAGCCGCGAAGGAGCCTGTGCGGCCGCACTAGTTTTTGTGCGGTCCGCGGTGAAGAGCATTCCACTGGTCCGACTTCAGAAGCCTATATCTTTTGATCTACAAGGCATTTTGAGATGATTCAAAAACGAAAGTTGTAGCCCTTCGTGTTTAGTTTCCAGAAAGGTAAATAAATCATAATTTGGACGTCTGTAGCAAAAGTTATGGCCAAAATACTAAGACCTGTTACTGCAGATCCCAGGGAAGCCTGTGCGGCCGCAGTTGATTTTGTGCAGTCCGCACAGGGCATCTGAGGGCGGTATATTTAGACGGATTTTTCAGTTATTTTTCATTTTTCAAAACCCCAAAAACATAAGAGGCGATTTTTCAAACAACCTTTCTTCTCCAAATCAATTGTAAGTCGTTTCTAACTAGTTCTCTTCAATCATTAAAATCTTTTAAGATGATTTCAACTTCAAATCAATGATTTTCATGGGGAAAATTGGGGGTTTTGGATAGAACCTAGATTTTTCAAAAAAAAGGGAGATTTGGACCTCGATTTGAGGTCCGATTTCAAAACAAATTATATATTTGGGTTCGTGGGGGAATGGGTAATCGAGTTTTGGTTCGAACCTCGGTTTTTGACCACGTTGGCCCGAGGGCGATTTTGACTTTTTGGGTAAAACTTTGGAAAAACTCATTTTCATGCATCCAAATTGATTCATTTAGCGTTTATTAATGTAATTAAGTAACTTGTGGCTGGATACGAGCGAATTGGCGGTGGAATCAAGGGGTAAAGCTATAATTGAAACTTGAGTTGTGTTCGAGGCATCGAGGTAAGTGTCCGGTCTAACTTTAGCTTGAGGGATTAGGAGTTGTGTCCTATTTGCTAATTGCTTCTTGTTGAGTACGACGTATAGGCATGGTGACGAGTATCTATACGTTGGTGTCGAGCATGACCGTGAGTCTTGAATTGATAGTTATTGTGTTCTTAAATGTCACTACGGATGTTATAATTGATGGTTCACGATATTGAGCAAAGATTTAGTTTATTTTCGTGGAATTTATTTATAATTGAGTGTTGGTACTAATTGAGCTGAGTAGAAGATTGGTTATAGCTGATTCTCCCTTGCGGGATGTTTGTCTTGATATTGTTGTTCCCTTGCCGGGAAGTTATTATATTGCTTTTGTTCCCTTTCCGGGATTTTTTGTGATTTTGTGTTGACTTGTAAATGGGATTGGGTGGTATGCCTACCACGAGATATAATGAAATGGGATCGGGTGGTACGCCTACCACGAGATATGATGAAATGGGATCGGGTGGTACGCCTACCACGAGATATGATGAAATGGGATCGGGTGGTACGCCTACCACGAGATATGATGAAATGGGATCGGGTGGTACGCCTACCACGAGATGTAATGAAAGGGGAGCGGGTGGTACGCCTACCACAAGATATGAGAAATTGGATCGGGTTGCACGTCTGCAACGAGATGTGGACCGAGAGTGAAATCTGCCTTTGTATTTTTTCATTATCCTTGCTAGAAGTTAAATTTTGGTTTCTTGATAATTCTCTTGAGATTCTATCTGTTATTTCCCGAAGCATGTTTCCCCTTTCCAGCTTTAATTTTTTGTTCTAGTTTATTTTCCGCTGTATATATATATAACTGCACAGGTTTATCTGGAGTCTGGTCCTAGCCTCGTCACTACCTCGCTGGGGTTAGGCCAGGCACTTACCAGCACATGGGGTCGGTTGTGCTGATGCTACACTCTGCACTCTATGCAAATACCGGAGCAGTACTGGGACAGCAGCAGTAGTTTGGGAGCCAGCCTTCAGTCCACAGAGATCCCGAGGTATTCCTACAGGCGTCCGCAGGCCCGGCGTCTCTTCTATTCACTATTATGTTCTGTTATCATTTGTATCCGAGACAAACTGAGTTTCTTTCTTTCGGACATTTGTATGTAGTAATCATAGACGGTCCGTGAATGTTGTAGCACCGATTTCTGGGTAGAGACATATGTTGGCTATTAGAACGATTTCTTATTATATTTGTCTAAGTCTTCCGCTTAAATTTTCTTCCTCCGCTATTGTTTCTCTGTTTATCACCGGTTATTATCAGTGATTAAAGGTATTAAGAATGAAAAGGGTTAAGATTTCTAATTTCATGGCTTGCCTAGCTTCTACGAGTAGGCGCCATCACGACTCCCGAGGGTGGGAAATCCGGGTCGTGACAAGTTGGTATCAGAGCTCTAGGTTACATAGGTCTCACAATTCACGGACAAGCTTAGTAGAGTCCGAGGGATCGGTACGGAGACGTCTGTATTTATCCCCCAGAGGCTGCCGAGTTAGGAAAACTTCACATTTGTTCTTTCTTGTCGTGCGGTTTGGTTTCTGAATATTAAGTGAATTTCTACTCTGTTCTTTCGCAGATGGCGAGAACACGCGCTTCCTCATCTATCGATCAGCAACCCGAGCCCCTAGAAGCAGCTCCCACGAGGGGCAGAGGGCGAGACCGAGGCCGTGCTAGAGGCCGAGGCAGGGGTAGAGCCCAGCCCAAAGCAGCAGCATCAGCGGCGGAGCCTCAGGTTGATACTGATGATGAGGTTCCGGCCCCAGCAGTTCCGGTGGGCCCAGCTCAGGTCCCAGAGGGGTTTATTGCTACCCCAGTTCTTTAGGATGCTCTGGTCCGTCTAGTGGGCCTTATGGAGAGTGTCACCCGAGCAGGTCTACTTCCTGTAGCACCAGCCGTCTTTCAGGCTGGAGGAGGAGCCCAGACTCCTGCTACTCGTACTTCGGAGCAAGTAGCTCCCCAGTTTCAGACTCCAGAGGCTCAACCAGTTGGAGCAGTTCAGCCAGGTGTGGTAGCTCTGACCAGCGATGGTGCAGCTATGTCCGCCGATGCTTTGTGGAGATTGGACAGGTTCACCAAGCTCTTCACTACTACTTTCAGCGGTGCATCTACTGAGGATCCCCAGGATTATCTAGACATCTGTCACGAGGTTCTTCGGAACATGGGGATAGTTGAGACCAACGGGGTTGACTTTGCCACATTTCGCTTGTCTGGATCCGCCAAGACTTGGTGGAGGGATTATTGTTTAGCTAGGCCAGCGGGATCGCCAGCCTTGACCTGGGAGCAGTTCACGCAGCTATTTCTAGAGAAGTTTCTCCCTATCACACAGCGAGAGGCCTATCAGAGGCAATTCGAGCGCCTCCAGCAGGGATCCATGACCGTCACCCAGTACGAGACCAGATTTATTGACTTGGCCCGCCATGCTCTTATCATACTTCCCACTGAGGGGGAGAGAGTGAGACGGTTCATTGATGGACTTATTCAGCCGATTCGTCTTCAGATGGCTAGAGAGGCTAGGAGTGAGATATCTTTCCAGGAGGCGGCCAATGTGTCCCGGAGAGTTGAGATGGTTTTATCGCAGGGGGGTGGTCATAGGGCAAACAAGAGACCCCGTCAGGCAGGCAGATTCAGTGGTGCCTCGTCTGGAGGCAGAGATTCTTATGATAGAGGCCATCCTCCTAGGCCTTTTCAGTCAGCACTCCAGGTTTCTCACGGTGCTTCAGGTGGCCGTGGTCCTCAGATGCAGTATTCTGATCAGCAGTCCTACAGTGCACCACCAGCTCCTATCAGTGCACCACCAATTCAGAGTTCCGGGGTCGTCAGCCCCAGCAGCCGAGGGCTTGTTTTACTTGTGGCGACACGAGGCACATTGCTAGGTATTGCCCTCGAGCTTCGAGCAGTTCTCCGCATCAGGGTTCCCGTGCTATGGTTCAGGCACCAGGTGATCCACAGGCCGCCCAGCCAGCTAGAGGTGGGGGTAGAGGTGCTAGAGGTGGAGGTAGAGGTGCTAGAGGTGGAGCTCAGACGCTAGAAGTGGAGGCCAGCCATCTGCAGGCCGTCCCAGAGAGGTAGATCAGAGTGGTGGGGCCCAGCTCCGATGTTATGCTCTTCCAGCAAGGCCTGAGGCTGAGGCTTCCGATGCAGTTATCACAGGTACTGTTCTGGTTTGTGATAGAGATGCTTCAGTGTTATTTGATCCAGGGTCAACATACTCGTATGTGTCATCTTACTTTGCACCGTACCTGGTCATGCCTAGTGATTCTTTGAGTGTTCCTGTTTATGTGTCTACACCGGTGGGTGATTCTATTGTGGTAGATCGAGTCCATCGCTCTTGTATAGTCGTGATTGGGGGTCTTGAGACTCGTGTAGATTTGTTGCTTCTGGACATGGTTGATTTCGATGTTATATTGGGGATGGACTGGTTATCACCTTACCACACTATCTTGGATTGTCATGCCAAGACTGTGACCTTAGCCTTGCCGAGTTTGCCTCGTTTAGAGTGGAGAGGGACTCCTGGTCGTTCTACCCGTAGTGTCATTTCTTATGTGAAGGCTCGGCGTATGGTCGAGAAGGGGTGTTTGGCCTATTTGGCTTATGTTCGCGACTCTAGTGCTGAGGTCCCTCCTATTGATTATGTGCCCGTTGTTCAGGAGTTTCCTGAGGTATTTCCTTTAGACCTGCCGGGTATGCCACCCGACAGGGATATTGATTTCTGCATTGATTTGGCTTCGGGCACTCAGCCCATTTCTATCCCGCCGTATCGCATGGCCCCGCCTGAGTTGAAAGAGTTAAAGGAGCAATTGAGAGACTTGCTTGAGAAGGGTTTCATTAGGCCCAGTGTTTCGCCTTGGGGTGCGCCGGTGTTGTTTGTTAAGAAGAAGGATGGGTCAATGAGAATGTGTATTGATTACCGGCAAATGAACAAGGTTACAATCAAGAATAAGTATCCGCTGCCGAGGATTGATGATTTGTTCGATCAGCTTCAGGGTGCCAGGGTATTTTCAAAGATTGACTTGAGGTCTGGCTACCACCAGTTGAGGATTAGGGCATCCGATGTCCCTAAGACAGCTTTCTGCACTCGATACGGGCATTATGAGTTCTTGGTTATGTCATTTGGGTTGACAAATGCCCCAGCAGCTTTTATGGACTTGATGAACCGAGTGTTCAGGCCTTATTTGGATTCGTTCGTGATAGTCTTCATTGATGATATATTGATATATTCTCGCAGCCAGGAGGAGCACGAGCAGCACCTTAGAGTGGTTCTTCAGACTCTGAGGGATAGTCAGTTATATGCTAAGTTCTCGAAGTGTGAGTTCTGGTTGATTTCAGTTGCATTTCTGGGTCATGTTGTATCAGTAGAGGGTATTCAGGTTGATCCGAAGAAGATTGAGGCAGTCAAGAACTGGCCTAGACCAGCATCAGCTACAGAGATTCGGAGTTTCTTGGGATTGGCAGGCTACTATCGTCGGTTCGTGGAGGGTTTTCATCTATTGCAGCCCCGATGACCAGGTTGACCCAGAAGGGTGCCCAGTTCAGATGGTCGGATGAGTGTGAGGCGAGCTTTCAGAAGCTCAAGACAGCTCTGACTACGGCACTGGTGTTGGTTTTGCCCACAGGTTCAGGGCCTTATACAGTTTATTGTGATGCTTCTCGTATTGGACTTGGTGCAGTGTTGATGCAGGATGGCAAGGTCATTGCCTATGCTTCGCGGCAGTTGAAGATTCATGAGAAGAACTATCCGGTTCATGATTTGGAGTTGGCATCCATTGTTCACGCGTTGAAGATTTGGAGGCATTATCTGTATGGCGTGGCATGTGAGGTGTTCACGGATCACAAGAGTCTTCAGTATTTGTTCAAGCAAAAGGAGTTGAATTTGAGGCAGATGAGGTGGTTGGAGTTGTTGAAGGATTATGATATCACCATCTTATGTCATCCGGGGAAGGCCAATGTGGTGGTCGATGCCCTGAGTAGGAAGTCAGCCAGCATGGGCAGTTTAGCTTATATTCCGGTCGGTGAGAGACTGCTTGCTTTGGATGTTCAGGCTTTGGCCAATCAGTTCGTGAGGTTGGATGTTTTTGAGCCCAGCCGTGTGTTAGCTTGCACAGTCGCTCGTTCTTCATTATTGGAGGTATCCGAGATCGGCAGTTTGATGATCCCCATTTGTGTGTACTTAGAGACACGGTGCAGCACGGAGGTGCCAAGCAGGTTACCATAGGTGATGATGGAGTTTTGAGATTGCAAGGCCGAGTCTGTGTGCCCAATGTGGATGGTCTTCGAGAGTTGATTTTAGAGGAGGCCCACAGCTCCCGGTACTCTATTCATCCGGGCGCCGCGAAGATGTATCAGGATTTGCGGCAGCATTATTGGTGGCGGAGAATGAAGAAGGATATCGTTGCATATGTGGCTCGGTGTTTAAATTGTCAGCAGGTCAAGTACGAGCATCAGAGGCCCGGTGGTTCATTTCAGAGGATTGAGCTTTCCGAGTGGAAGTGGGAACGGATCACTATGGACTTCGTTACTGGACTCTCGCAGACTCAGAAGAAGTTCGACGCAGTATGGGTCATTGTTGATAGGCTGACCAAGTCAGCACATTTCATTCCTGTGGCAGTCTCCCACTCTTCTGAGAGGTTAGGTGAGATCTATATTCGGGAGATTGTTCGTCTTCATGGTGTGCCTGTGTCTATCATTTCAGACTGAGGTACGCAGTTTACCTCGCATTTTTGGAGAGCAGTTCAGCGAGAGTTGGGCACACGGGTTGAATTGAGCACAGCATTTCATCCCCAGATAGACGGGCAGTCCGAGCGGACTATTCAGATTTTGGAGGATATGCTCCGGGCTTGTGTTATTGACTTTGGAGGATCGTGGGATCAGCTTTTGCCTTTAGCGGAGTTCACCTACAGCAACAGCTACCAGTCGAGTATCCAGATGGATCCTTATGAGGCCTTATATGGTAGACGATGTCGGTCTCCGGTTGGATGGTTTGAGCCGGGGGAGGCTCGATTTTTGGGTACGGATCTGGTTCAGGATGCCTTGGACAAGGTCAGGATCATTCAGGATAGGCTTTGTTCAGCTCAATCCAGGCAAAAGAGTTATGCCGACCGCAAGGTTCGAGATCTGGCTTTCATGGTCGGTGAGCGGGTATTGCTTCGAGTGTCGCCTATGAAGGGCGTGATGAGATTTGGGAAGAAGGGCAAGCTTAGCCCTAGGTTCATTGGTCCGTTCAAGGTTCTTGATCGAGTGGGAGAGGTGGCTTATAGACTTGTGTTGCCGCCGAGCTTATCAGCCGCGCATCCAGTGTTTCATGTGTCCATGCTTCGGAAGTATCACGGCGATCCATCCCACGTATTAGATTTCAGCACTGTCCAGTTGGACAAGGACTTGTCTTATGAGGAGGAGCCGGTAGCTATTCTAGACCGGCAGGTTCGTCAGTTGAGATCGAAGAGTTTTCCTTCTGTTCGTGTTCAGTGGAGAGGTCAGCCTCCTGAGACATCGACCTGGGAGTCTGAGTCCGATATGCGAAGCCGTTATCCTCATCTTTTCCCCGACTCAGGTACTTCCTTCTTCTGTCCGTTCGAGGACGAACGGTTGTTTTAGAGGTGGAGAATGTGATGGCCCAAAAGGTCATCACTTGCCTTAAATTGAATTCTGTGTTTTCGAGTCCTTGAAAACCTCATTTATCATCACCTCGATTTGCGTGCACAGTCCGGGCGCGTAGCCGGAAAGCCTAAATATGATAATCTGTGAAAAATGGTAAAATTTAGTTATAAAATGAGTTAATTTGACTTCGGTCAACATTTTGGGTAAACGGACCCGGACCCGGACCCGTGATTCGACGGTCCCTGAGGTTCTGTAGAAAAATATGGGACTTGGGCGTATGCCGGGAATCGAATTCCGAGGACCCAAGCCCGAGAAATGAATTTTTAAAGAAAATTATTTTCTGGAATTGTTTAAAGTATTTTGAAATGAAATTTGCTTAGAACATGATGGTATCGGGCCCGTATTTTGGTTCCGGCGCCCGGTACAGGTCTTATATATGATTTAAGATAACTCTGTGAAGTTTGGTAAGAAACGGAGTCCGTTTGACGTGATTCGGACCTTAATTGCAAAATTGATGTTCAAAGAAGTTTTGAGAAAAATTTCAGTGATCTTGAGGTTCAATTTGATGTTCATGATGTTATTTTGATGATTTGATTACACGAACAAGTCCGTAGGATATTTTTGAGGTGTTGTGTGCACTTGGTTTGGAGTTCCGAGGGCTCGGGTGAGTTTCGGGTAGGTTCCGGGATGTTTTAGGCTTAAAAATCAGAGTTGTTGCAGGCTCAAGGAAGTGAAAGGCCTCTGAACAGGCCAGTGCGGTCCGCACGATATGGACTGCTGCCGCGGAGGAGCCTGTGCGGCCGCACTAGTTTTTGTGCGGTCCGCGGTGAAGAGCATTCTACTGGTCCGACTTCAGAAGCCTATATCTTTTGATCTACAAGGCATTTTGAGATGATTCAAAAACAAAAGTTGTAGCCCTTCGTGTCTAGTTTCCAGAAAGGTAAATAAATCATAATTTGGACGTCTGTAGCGAAAGTTATGGCCAAAATACTAAGACCTGTCACTGCAGATCCCAGGGAAGCCTGTGCGGCCGCAGTTGATTTTGTGCAGTCCGCACAGGGCATCTGAGGGCAGTATATTTAGAAGGAATTTTCAGTTATTTTTCATTTTTCAAAACCCCAAAAACATAAGAGGCGATTTTTCAAACAACCTTTCTTCTCCAAATCAATTGTAAGTCGTTTCTAACTAGTTTTCTTCAATCATTAAAATCTTTTAAGATGATTTCAACTTCAAATCAATGATTTTCATGGGGGAAATTGGGGGTTTTGGGTAGAACCTAGATTTTTCAAAAAAAGGGGGATTTGGACCTCGATTTGAGGTCCGATTTCAAAACAAATTATATATTTGGGTTCGTGGGGGAATGGGTAATCGGGTTTTGGTTCGAACCTCGGTATTTTACCACGTGGGCCCGGGGGCGATTTTGACTTGTTGGGTAAAACTTTGGAAAAACTCATTTTCAAGCATTCAAATTGATTCATTTAGAGTTTATTAATGTAATTAAGTAACTTGTGGCTAGATACGAGCGAATTGGCGGTGGAATCAAGGGGTAAAGCTATAATTGAAACTTGAGTTGTGTTCGAGGCATCGAGGTAAGTGTCCGGTCTAACTTTAGCTTGAGGGATTAGGAGTTGTGTCCTATTTGCTAATTGCTTCTTGTTGAGTACGACGTATAGGCATGGTGACGAGTATCTATACGTTAGTGTCGAGCATGACCGTGAGTCTTGAATTGATAGTTATTGTGTTCTTAAATGTCACTACGGATGTTATAATTGATGGTTCACGATATTGAGCAAAGATTTAGTTTATTTTCGTGGAATTTTATTTATGATTGAGTGTTGGTACTAATTGAGCTGAGTAGGAGTTGAGTTAGGATTGGTTATAGCTGATTCTCCCTTGCCGCGATGTTTGTCTTGATATTGTTGTTCCCTTGCCGGGGAAGTTATTACATTGCTTTGTTCCCTTGTCGGGATTCCTTGTGATTTTGTGTTGGCTTGTAAATGGGATCGGGTGGTACGCCTACCACGAGATATGATGAAATGGGATCGGGTGGTACGCCTACCACGAGATATGATGAAATGGGATCGGGTGGTACGCCTACCACGAGATGTAATGAAATGGGAGCGGGTGGTACGCCTACCACAAGATATGAGAAATAGGATCGGGTTGCACGCCTGCAACGAGATGTGGACCGAGAGTGAAATCTGCCTTTGTTTTTTTTCATTATCCTTGCTAGAAGTTAAATTTTGGTTTCTTGATAATTCTCTTGAGATTCTGTTTTATCCGTTATTCCCCGAAGCATGTTTCCCCTTCCCAGCTTTAATTGTTTGTTCTAGTTTGTTTTCCGCTGTATGTATATATAACTGCACAGGTTTATCTGGAGTCTGGTCCTAGCCTTGTCACTACCTCGCTGGGGTTAGGCCAGGCACTTACCAGCACATGGGGTCGGTTGTGCTGATGCTACACTCTGCACTCTGTGCAGATACCGGAGCAGTACTAGGACAGCAGCAGTAGTTTGGGAGCCAGCCTTCAGTCCACAGAGATCCCGAGGTAGTCCTGCAGGCGTCCGCAGGCCCGCGTCTCTTCTATTCACTATTATGTTTTGTTATCATTTGTATCCGAGACAGACTGAGTTTCTTTCTTTCAGACATTTGTATGTGGTAATCATAGACAGTCCGTGAATGTTGTGACACCGGTTTCTGGGTAGAGACATATGTTGGCTATTAGTAACGATTTCGTATTATATTTGTCTAAGTCTTCAGCTTAAATTTTCTTCTTCCGCTATTATTTCTCTGTTTATCACCTGTTATTATCAGTGATTAAAGCTATTAAAAATGAAAAGGGTTAAGATTTCTAATTTCATGGCTTGCCTAGCTTTTACGAGTAGGCGCCATCACGACTCCCGAGGGTGGGAAATCCGGATCGTGACATAAAAATAGTTCTATTTAAGGTGAGTGGTGGGCGAGGTTGGGGTGGATGGGGTGTGGTCGGGCGGAGGGGGTTGGGGTGGTCGGGCGTGGGTGGGTGAGGGTAGGTTGGTGGGCATGGGGAATAAGGTGGAAAAGGTTGAAAAAGAGTTTTGAAAAATGTTTTCCCTCCTTTTGATAAGGAAAATATTTTCCTCCAATTGGAGGAAAATGAATTAATGAGGAAAATATTTTTCAAAACATTTAAGTCAACCAAATATGAAAAAATTGAAAAACATTTTCTGGAAATATTTTCCTTCGTACCAAACACACCCTTAATTATTTCACCAAATATTTGCGACCTTCCACTATTATAAGCATAATCTAAAAGGAAGCGCGGTGCATTAAGCTTGCGCTATGCGCGAAATCCAGGGAAGAAATAGATCACAAGGGTCTATTGTACGCAGCCTTACTCTACATTTCTGCATGATCTATTCACAAAAGTTTAATACTTACTCTAAATGCAACAAAGACAGGTTTGATTTTGACCAAGAGCTCTCTTTTCTCCTCCATCTTTTCCTTTTTCTCCTTCCCCAATCATCTTATTAACTCCTATAATACTTATGCCTCAGCTAGAAATATATCGGGTTGACTATACGAATCTTTATTGGTCATGTCGCTCTATTTAAATTCATATTAGACCAATATTATATAAAATAAAAAGAAATAATTGAAGTTACTTTTTCTACTAGCATATAAATTCCCAACAATACTAAAAAACTCTTGAAAAATATATGACCTCAATTAACGACTAAAGCATACTTACAACTAAAAAAACAGTACAAGTTCACCTATCATCTTAAATTTTCCATGACGCCTTCCCACCCCCCA